>NC_091263.1:23653863-23956893 GCF_042477335.2 Ovis canadensis
AGCTTGAGCACTTTTCCTTGTTCTTTTATTTTTATTTTAACTTACTAAAGAACTAAGAAAAAAAATGGAAACATGAAATATACTATTCTCAAGAAGCAGAATATTTCTGGATGAAGTTAGAAAGAGATAGGAAAGAGAAGATCTGACGGAGTAGTGTATATTTAAAGCAATTTTCTTTTTGTAATGGAGAAAAAGAAAAATCTTTTAATAACTTTGTCATTCTGTTTCTCTTTGTCTCTGTTGAGGAGGAAGAAAGGATTTCTTTTTTTGGCCTTGTGTTTATCATGAACTACTTTTCTAACTGCTTAGATGGCTAATTGTCCATCCTATCCAGAGGTATCAGAACTTACAGTCAATTTCCTCCCAGTCTCCTGGCCCTGTTTGGAGCAGCTAAAATAAGGGAGTCCACTCAGCCATGGGCTCAGTTCACTTCTGTTGCCTTCAGTCCTGAATTTTCTCTTATATAATTCAAGGAAGCTTGGGAAAACTCATGTCATGCACAAAGAGTTCTTGCTAGTCAAACTGTTATCATCTGAAGTTGATTATACCTGTTCTTTGAAAAAAAAAATTGTATTGGATGTACATGTTAGACACCATTAAATAATCTGCCAGTGTTTCTTGTATTAATATTTGATAAAAGGGGACTAAACTAGGCCAGTTATTTTTCTTTTTTGTCCGGAATAAAAACAGCATCATCTTTGGGAAGAATGTCAGTATGCCTACCTTCTTCTTTTCCTCCCTCCCTCCTTCCTCTCACCCTTCCTTCCTTCCTTGGATTCTTTGTTTCTTCTCTGCAGTCTTTTCAAAAGATGACCTAAAACTGTCATGTATACAAGAGAAAATCTGAATATAAAGAAGGGCCATCTCTAGTACTACCAAAAAGATAAATCCGATTACTAAAGTATTGTAAGGTCCTTGTTCCAATGCAGCCTCACTCACGTTAAAGAATATTTATGGATTGTTTTATGGTTTGAAAAACATTTTCACATATATTTCATCATTTACATTCACAGAGCTTTGTGAGGCAGGTTATCCTATCTCTTTTACAAATGAGAACATTAATGTCCCATGGTTTAAAATGTGTATATTTATATTGCTGTAAGTGGCGGAAAACAGAACTCAAGTCCTGGGGTTCATTCTAGATCCTCTGTCACTGGTGCTGTTTCACGCATGTGGCTTCATGGCATGGGGAGTGTAGGCAGCAGGTTGAGGACTTGTAGGGTGGAGGGTCAGCATTTCTTAGAAGGTTCTGTCATATCCTTGGAGAGTTCCCCAAGTGAACCATCAATGTTACATAATATTTTTAAGGGCTTTAAACTTCTTTCAGTTTTTATTTTTGATACTACACAATTTTATTGTGGTGTAAAATTTTAAAAGTCTCTAAATCTATTACCAAGAGATTGCATACTTATTCAACATTAAAAATTCTTTCGAAGTACACATACATGCTAAGATGGCTCAGTGGTAAGTAATCCACCTTCAGTGCAGGGGATGCAGGTTTGATCCCTGGGTCAGGACGATCGTCTGGAGAAGGGAATGGCAACCCACTGCAGTATTCTCGCCTGGAAAAATCCCATGGACGGAAGAGCCTGGTGGGCTAGAGTCCATGGGGTCGCAAAAGAGTCAGACATGACTTAGTAACCAAACAACAGCATGCTAAGACCATTTAAACAGAACACAAGCGTATGGAATGAAAAATAAACACATTGGTCTTTGTAGCAATCATCCTTTCACCCTAATTTAATCATGATCAACAGCTTCTGGTGTATCCTACTAGAAGTTTTGTCTACCTCTTATTTTTCTTATTTTTCTATCACTCATGTGGGTATATATGTTAGGTTAGTGTGAGTATATTTATCACATGCTATCTACATAAGAGAGATCATAAGCTACATACTGTTTGTCACCTTATCTTTTCACTTAATGTGTGTGTGCATATTAGTCACTGTCATGCCTGACTCTTTGCAACCCCACGGACTGTAGCCTGCCAGGTTCCTCTGTCCATGGACTTTTCCAGGCAAGAATACTGAAGTGGGTAGCCATTCCCTTCTCTAAGGCATCTTCCTGACTCAGGGATTGAACCCGGTTCTCCCACATTTCAGGTAGATGCTTTACCATCTGAGCCACTAGGGAAGGCCCTTTCACTTAATATATCTTGATCATCTTCCCATGGTGGGCAGAGGTTTGTGAGGTCAGTATCCAATCAGTGCTGCAGGCTGACTTGCTCTGGCCTTAGACCTCCTCATTCTTGTCCACAGCATCATCTGTTGTTGCCATGTCTGAGCTCCTTCTAAGGTCGCTCGCACTGGGGAACACGAGTAAGGGTTCCTCACCACAGCCTCTGCTACGTCCTCAGCACCATGTGTTTGGGGCGGGAGGTGGTCTTCCCTGTGTACTTTATATCCAAGAGGACTGCCTCTCAGCCCCTCCATGGCAAGATCCCTGTTTTTAATCCTGATGGTTCGATATGAGTAGGAGTCTTAGGTGCACTTTTCTGGATGTGCTATGGACTGACCTGTGTCCCCATATAATTCATCTGTTGAAGCTCTAACCACAAATGTGACTGCTTTTGGTGATCAGGTCTTTAGGAATTATTTAAGGTTCAATGAGGTCACAAGGCTAGAGCCTTAACCCTCTAGGATTGTGGCCTTGTGAGAATAGAAAGAGCTCTCTCTCCCCCCTCTCTCTCCCTGACTTCTCTCTCCACCATGTGAGGATACAGCAAGATGGTAACCATCTGCAAGCCTTCTTGCAAGATGAGAACTTCCCACAAGAGCTGTATCAGCCAGCCCCTTGATCTTGGACTTTCCAGCCTCTGAAATTGTGAAAAATACATTTGTGTTGTTACCACCCAGCCTGTGGTGTTTTGTTATAGCAATGCAAGCAGATTAAGGCACTGGATATGAACAAAAGCCTGGAGAGAAATCAATAAGGCATGAAGTAGATGTAATAGGGAGATGACGGCCAGGATCTTATTGGTACCATGTATGATGGGATTGGAATCTTGGGACAGGAAGGCCAGGTATGCACCAAGTTCAAAATAAAACTTCAGGAGTTAAAGTTACAAACTCTCATTTGCAGAGGACCATGCCTTTTATGTGTGTGAAAAGTCAAAGTGTTAGTTGGTCAGTCATGTCTGACTCTTTGCGACCCCATGGACTGTAGTCCACCGGGCTCCTCTGTCTGTGGAATTCTCCAGGCAAGAATACTGGAGTAGATAGCCATTCCCTTCTCCAGGGGATCTTCCTGACCCAGGGATCGAACATGAGTCTCCTGTACTGTCAGGCAGATTCTGTACTGTCTGAGCCATAGCCACAGTCATCTCTCCAGGGCTGAAGTGAACCTTTCTGGGGCAGAAATGTTCAGATCTTTTAGCACATACCCCTGTCTGCAGAGCAAAAATGAAGACACATCCTGAGAGTTCTAGGGGAAACGTAGAAACATAAGTAGCTTATGAAAGAAGCTTGAATTAAGTTTTAATCCTACTGTGTTTATCTTATGGTGTATGCAACTTGCATTCTACTTCTTAATAAATCTGTATTTATTTTACCATGAAATAACATTTAGATTTCCTTACCCTAGTGCTCCAAAGAGATAGGACAGTAAGTTATGTTTATCTTGTATTTCTGGCTTCCATTGCCCCTGCCCCACTTGCACATCACCTAGAGACATTCATCCTGGCCCAGGAAGCCCTGTAAAGGAAGCCCAGAGAGCAAGAGGAAGAACTTCTGTCTGCATGGAGGGGCATTTTGCTGCCATCTTACAAAACAAAAACAGAAAACAGATCACACGCCCTTTCTGGATTCTTGCCAGACACAGTTCTTCACAATTTTCCATTCTGACTTTGCTTTTAGCAGAGCAGCAATCACAAAGACAGAGCTCACATCTAAACCACAGCCCCATGAGACAAAGCCCCCGCTCAAGGAGGGTGGAATGAAGAGAACTAAACACAGAAAGATAATCTGAAGCCCCGGAGCGGTTGCAACTCATCTCCATCAGTTTCCAAGCACTGATCTGGGCAGAGAGCTCTATCCTGTCATTGGAACAAGAGCCAGAAAGTAAACCACCTTCCCCTGGACTCAGGCCATTCATCTGGTTTTGCCTCTTCCACTTTACAGTGGCTTTTCAGGACTGATGTGCTGGTGTGTGTGCACGGGGTTTCATGTGATCAGAGGGACTTGAATGATTCACTCAGCAATGCAATCCACACTCTTTGTCATTGTGTAATCTTCCTGTAGTCTCTTTATCCTGGAAATGTGATGCTGCATCTATTCTTTGTAGATAAACATTCGCAGTAAATGGACTGCATATCCTCATCTACTCCAGTTCCAGCTAGCATATGGAAACTGTTCCTTGCACTTTGCAGAATTCAAAACGGTGAGGCTTTAGCACAGTACATTTTTTATTAGGTATGTCAAAAAATAGGCACATTTCAGAGCATCTGTGGGCAATGGATATTGTACTGTCCTCATGGGTGTGGGTTGTGGACAGCCCTAACTCACTCCCCAAATTCAAGTTATGAGTCAGGATTTAAGGTCAGAACTAGACTGTCTATAGAGAATTCTCAGTCACGCTAAGGTCTAAATTTGAAGGAGCAGTTTCTGATTCACAGAGGAGTTAGAAGGTCTAGACGCAGCATCCAGCCAGCCAGGCTTCTATTAACTTATTCTTTCATACTAGTTTATGAAGGTAAGATAAAATCACTCATTTTCTCTCACATAATCAAGTGGTGCTAGTGGTAAAGAATCTACCTGCCAGTTCAGGAGATGCAGGAAATATGGGTTTAATCCCTGGATCAGGAATATGCCCTAGAGGAGGAAATGGCAACCCAGTCTAGAATTCTTCCCTGGAGAATTCCAGGGAAGAGGAGCCTGGCAGGCTGTGGTCCATAGAGTCACAAAGAGTCAGATACGACTGAAGCAACTTAGCATGCATGAATCTAAAAAATTTGCAGGCCAAGTCTTGCCTTTAAAAACCACAACACATGAAAACCTGTTAGGTGTCTGAATTCAGATTGAAGAGTTTTTTTGTTTGTTTTTTAAAAGCAAATGAAATCAGTGAAATCACAAAAATTTTAAAATTAAATAGAAATGGTATCTTAATTGTGTTTGCAATGAAAGCAGAAACAACCAAAAACAAAACCATAAAACAATATAATCCAAAAGACCATTATAAAACTAAGAATATTTTAAGGGGAATGATTTTTGGAATTGTTTAGGTATGTTTTGGAATTATTTAGGGCTGTGCTTTAATAGTGGTCATCAAACTATGTTTCCTTGAAACAATGATATTCAGCTGATTGGACTGAGGTCATCTATTCTTAAATCATAGCCATCATACTTTTCCAACCATGTGTATTATTTGTGACCAGTACACAAAGAGCTAGATAAAGAGATTGAGAGTGAAGAGCTGGAAATTTTGGTTGGCAAAATAATTTAATATCTGTTTAATCTAGTAATAGAACTAAATAGGCTTTGCATTTTTGAGCTTTGCTTTTTATTTCATTTTTTAAATAATTCATTTACATAACACTTTACTAAAATATCAGCCCATGGTGGAATGGGAATAAAACAAAACAACAGTAACATCATCAACAACAAATCTATCTCACTTATTAGAGGAGCATTGTTCTGAAATTCTCTTGATTAATCTGGAGTTTTTCAAAAAAGTGGATTTTCCAAAGCTCCTTGTTTCCATGGCTCATTTGACACATTAATTTATTTCAGTGAAAGGCTAAAGGTAAAAGTGCCTCCTCTAATATCGTCTTAGCCTTAAAAACATTTCATGTTTTCACTTAACAAAGCCTATTTAATTTTCCTGGCTTTTAGAATGATTTTTAGTGGAGAGAATACTTACTTAGAAAACACTTTCTTCTGACAAAGCATACCTGACCTTTCAGTGGGCATTGTGCGGCAGCTTGTGAGCCACAATGACGATAATAGATTTTCATACAAACTATCTTCTGCTTTTCCTGGCGGAGTACCAACATCTTTGCTGACACTCATGACACACCGTCTTGGTGGTGATGCCAGGGAGGGGAAAGCCCGTTTGAAACTGCAGAAAATCTGCCTGCTCCTCTGATGGGCTATGCTTCCAGAGGCTGGCTCATCACCTGCAAACAGAGTGTCTGTCAAAGCTTTCGCCACCTCTGGGTTGCAAACAGCCCAAGTCCCCTGGGTATCTCTGGATTTTGAACCAGAGTTTTCTACTGGCCCGTTACAATCAGCATCTCTTCAAGGTCCTTATTAAAATCTCACAGGAGTGCCTCACAAATAAAGCTCTCAAGCATGGCCAGTGAATAATGACCCTACCTCACGCAGACTGGGAATGTTTCAGCCAACGAAGTCAGGATTTTTCTAATAAGGGTTGTTGAGCAAATGGCTAGAAGGAAGTTCAGCTATGGGGATGATGAAGCTCATGTTGGAAGTCCTCAGTAAATTCAGCCCATCGCTGTCTTCCTCACTTTCTATGGAGATCTTCTAAGGTGGAGACGCATTTGAAATTCATGGAGGTTCGTCTGTTTGATCAGCTTTCTGGGGCAGTGTGAAGACAGGATGCTAGCAAGTAAGGAATGGAAACAACACTGCACATACTCTTCTCCACACTTGGATGAGGAAGTTGCTGCTTTCTCTACTTTTATTAATATGAACTGGGTGCCCCACAAAACTCATATGTTGAAGCCTCAAACTCCGGGACCTCAGAATGTGACTGCATTTGAAGACAGGCCCTTTAAAGAGGAAATTGTATTAAAATGAGGTGATTACTGTGGGTCTTAATCCAAGTTCTTAATGTGATGTCCTTATAAGCAAAAGAAGACCATGCCAAGACACAGCAGGAAGGCAAGGGGAGAGACATCAGAAGAAAGTAAACCTGATACCTGGGTGACTTCAGGCAGCAGAATAATGAGAAATAAATATCTGCGGCTTAAGCCTCAGCCTGTGGCATTTTGTCATGGCAGCCCCTAACAAAGGAATGTGCTTAACTGTGTGATCGCAGGTGAAACCATGCTCTACTTTTGCGCTTCAAGTTGTTTGATCTCAGGATGGACAAAACATAAAGGCATGTGAGTCAGAATGTGCATATGTGGTCATATGTGTGATGTGAACATTAATTACTATGACTGAGTCTGCAAGCCATGTAAGTTCATTTCTGCACAACTCTACTGTATAGCTAGAGAGAACAGTCCCTCTTACAGAATGACTTGAGTTTCATGATTTTCTTGGGCTCCAAAATCACTGTGGGCAGTGACTACAGCCATGATATTAAAAGACACTTGCCCCTTGGAAGAAAAGCTTTGTCCAGCCTAGACAGAGTATTAAAAAGCAGAGATGTCACTTTGCTGACCAAAGTATGTATAGTCAAAGCTATGGTTTTTCCAGTAGTCATGTATGTGAGAATTGGACCATAAAAAATGTTGAGTGCTGAAGAATTGATGCTTTTGAACTGTGGAGCTGAAGAAGACTCTTGAGAGTGCCTGGGACCACAAGATTAAGCCAGTCAATCCTAAAGGAAATCAACCCTGAATATTCACTGATGCTAAGGCTGAAATTCCAATACTTTAACTACCTAATGCAAAGAGCTGACTCATTAGAAAAGACCCTGATGCTGGGAAAGATTGAAGGCAGGAGGAGAAGCAGGCAACACAGGATGAGATGGTTGGATGGCATCACCAACTAAATGGACATGAGTTTGAGCAAATTCCAGGAGATAGTGAAGTACAGTGAAGCCTGTGTGCTGCAGCCCATGGAGTTGCAAAGAGTTGAGCACAACTTAGCAAGTGAACAACAAAAAGGGCTGCCCTTGGATGTCTCACCTGCCATAGTGTGCGAAGGGTCCCACACTAGTAAGAGAACTGATCTGCAGAAATTTTTCTTGGTGGTTATGTCTGAAGAGAGTAGTCTTTGAAGTTCTGGTTATGGAATACAGCTTATGTCAAAAGCTGTGACCTGAACAGAGTTTAAAGGTGGTTCAATATCTCCTCAAATAAAGAGTCTGCCTCTAGTTGGTGAGATCATCTTCCCAATTCCATATTTAAGTTGATGGTTTTCTCCTACTTTCAACATTTAGACAATCAAAAATGTGTCATAGTTATTATTACTGTAGAAAATGGGAATTTATATAAATTTCAGAGGCCACTTATGTATTGGTGGTGGTGATTTGAGCTTCCCTGATGGCTCAGATGGTAAAGCATCTGCCCGCAATGTGGTGGTGATTTAGTTGCTAAGTTGTATCCAACTCTTGCGATCCTATGGTCTATAGCCTGCCAGGCTTCTCTGTCCATGTGATTTCCCAGGCAGGAATACTGGAGTGGATTGTTATTTCCTTCTCCAAGGGATCTTCTTAGCCCAAGAATTGAACACATGTCTCCTGTGGCTCCTGCTGTGGCAGCAGATTCCTTACTGACTGAACCACCAGGATTCCACTTATATATTAATTTATTCATCCAACAAATATGTGTTTAGCACATACTATGTGCTGAGCATTTTGGTAAATTCTTGGGGTTATTGTTCTTTATGAAGTTAAAATTCCAAAATGTTTAAGAGAAGCATGAGAATTGGGGAATGCAAAACTGTAAGTAATTCCTCAAAAAAATACAATGGTAATAGATTCTCTAAAAAGAGAATAGTGGAGAATGAGAGCTGTTTATATAATGTCTAAATGGTGAGGAGAAGAACTCTAGTGAAGGGACTTCCCTGATGGTCCAGTGGCTAAGACTCTGCACTCCCAGTGCAGGGGGCTCTGGGTTCAATCTCTGGGCAGGGAACTGGATCCTTCATGCTGCAGTGAAGATCCTGTGTGAAGCAGCTAAGACCTGGTGCAGCCTAGTAAATAAATAATTTTCTAAAAAGTCCAGTGAAGAAGAGCTAAGTGAAGACAGCTCCAGCAGGGGGGAAAAAAGGACCAAGACTCAGGTTCAGGTGCATGTGTTCAGGGCTCAGGATAGACAGTGTGTCTGAGAGGAAGGAGTTGGAGATGGTAGGAAGTGAAGTCAGCCACATCAGACCAAGCCACATAGTTCAGAGTTACCCTGAATATTTGAAAGCCATTGGAGGGCTTTATGGAGATAGGCTAATATTTTTAAATAATTCTTTTATTTGTCGGATGCTGATGACACATTATCTCAGTAGTGACACTCATGCAGGGCTGCCTGGTTTAAACTGTAGAGAAATAATTGCACGAGATAACTGAGATGAATGTAATTTAAATGATATTCTCACCTTCCCAAAATGGCTCTAAAGGAATGGCATGGCCCTGCTAAGGAATTTAAACTACTGAGTAGTAGTTTCAAGGGAGCCATTACAAATTTCCATGGTCAGACTGTTTCCTGGGAAATCAGATAGGAGAATGGATAGGAGAATGTGGTGAATTAGAATGGACTATACTGGATCTGGAGAGTCAAGGCAAGAGGTCCTTTCAGTAGCTCAAGAGAAGAGGTGATGTGGGTTTCTGCCAAAGCAGTGTCAGTGGGGAGTAATGAACATTGGGGTAAGAGTAGTATTGAAACATATACATTACCATATGTAAAACAGATAGCCAGTGGACGTTCGCTGTATGACACAGAGCACCCAAAGCCAGTCCCCTTTTGACAAAATAGGGGGAAGGGATGGGGAGGGAGGTGGGATGTGCACCTATGGCTGATTCGTGTTGATGTATGGCAGTAACCATCACAATATTGTAAAGTAATCAGCCCCCAATTAAAAATAAAATAAAATTTCAAAAATGGGGATAATATGAGACTAGAGGTAATGCAGTCATTGCAAAGGTAGAATCTATGCGACTGACTAGTAATAGAATGGTGGAGCAAACGAGAGAATGAGTCCAGGCTTGTGAACCTTGAGATATCTTAGCTGGGGATAATGCTGGTAGTAGACAAGAAGGGACAAAAATGGAAAAGTCATCTGAGTTTAGAAAAATTAATATGGAGCCATTTCTACTTGCATGTGAAGCCCACAAATATTGCCCAAAATGCATAAATATTTGCTTTGTATGAGAGTAGAATGGACTTCCTGACAAAAGAAGCATAGTATCATTGGTACTCACTCATCAACACATCATTAGTAAACATTGGGTTGGTCAAAAAATTTGTTTGGGTTTTTCTGTAATAGAAACTCAAACAAACTTTTTTTCCAACCCAATATTTTTGGGCCACCAAAACATTGCGATACTATTTTTATAATTATCAGTTTGTATTATGTAGGAAATTGTGGCAGGTTGTTTGCAAAAATGGCCACCATTATAGACCTCCGTGTATCCATGATCCTTTGAAATGTGCTGACTTCTCTCATAAAGGGGTGAAATTGATTTCTCTGCCTCTTAAATCCAGGCTAATTGTGATTTGCTTTGACAAACAGAACAGAGAGCAGGGAAAGAGTAAGTCTGTACCTTTTTACACTAGGTCTCACTAGCTCTCAAAACTCTCCCCACTGCCATGGGAACAAACTTGAGCTAGCCTGTTGGATGATGAGAGGTATGTTTGGCCAGATATATCTGATGCCCATTCCAACATCACACACATGTGTAAAGCTATCTGAGACCAGGCAGCTGTAAAAAGCCTGCCAGCTCACAGCAGACAGCTAGAGTCCAGTCAAGGTTAGCCCATCCTGCCTACATCCAGAACTGCCCAGGTGACCTATGGATTTTTGAACATAAGTAATATATAATTATTTTTTTAAGTCACTGAGTTTGGGGATGCTTGTTGTGCTAATATAGTATTATACATGGGAACCCTGTAGAAAATGTGAAATATAGATTAAAAGATTTTAAGAAAAGATAATTAAAAACACTTCCACCCAGTTCAGATATCAGGTCTGTTATGGTACTATGGTACAACTAAAGAAAGTGAAAGTGAAATCTCTCAGTTGAATCGAGTCCAACTCTTTGCAGCCCCATGGACTGTAGCCCAGCAGGCTCTTCCATCCATGGAATTTTCCAGGCAAGAGTACTGGAGTGGGTTGCCATTTTCTTCTTCAGGGGATCTTCCTGACCCAGGGATCGAACCTAGGTCTGCCGCATTGCAGGCAGATGCTTTACCGACTGAATCACCTGGGAAGCAGGTTATGGTACAACTACATCCTTTCACAATTAGGTACTCATGATGTGATATTGGACTGAATGCTTGTGTCTCCAGGAATTCATATTTTAAAGCCTCACTCCCTAATGTAATGGCACTTGAAGGTTGGAATTTAGGTTTGGATGAGGTCATTGGGGTGGAGCCCCCATGATTGGATCAGCGCCCTTATAAGGGAATGAAAGGATTTGTGTTCACTCAGCCATGTGAGGGAACCAGGAAGAGAGTTCTCACCAGAACCTCCCTCTGCTGGCACCCTGATCATGGATTTAGCAACTTCCAGAACTGTAGAAATACACATTTGTTGTTTAAGCCACCCAGTCTATGATATTCTTTTTAAGTTAATTAGTTACTTATTTTGTCTGCACTGTGTCTTTGTTTTTGTGTACAAGCTTTCTATGGTTGTGGAGCTCGGTCTCATTGCAGTGGCTTCTCTTGTTGCAGAACAGCATGGGCCCTAGGGCATGCAGGCACAGACTTAGTTGCCCCACAGCATGTGGGATCTCCCAAGACCTGGTATCAAACCCCATGTCCCCTATCTTGTTTGTCAACCTGAGCTAAGATGCAAAATGAAAAATGGAATGACTCTCAATACTTTGATTGAAACCAGCTATTTTCATTTAATATACAGTATGGTTCTCTCCACAAGAGTAAAACCACTTCCACATCAGTTTACCATTTATACTTTATCCATTGACTATAAATGGACACCTAGAATTCTCTATTTGTCTTATTCTACCCTGAGTGTCTTTATTCCATCAAATGTCTTTTTTGACCGAGGAAACTTATGTGAAATATCCAATATCTTAGCAGCAACTAGCATGGAGTTCTGTCTGGAGTGGCCCTGGAAATAGGAAAAAATGCCATTAATATAAGAAAAACATTATATAACTTATATTAAAGATCCAGTTTGGTGAAGTGTGATCTAAGTTCACAGCTAATAGCTAAGCTGTCTGAAGAAATGCAAGAGCTGATTTGTCAGTATTTTTCATTTGTCAGATTAAAGGAATAATGTTTTCTTTTTTAGTAAGAAAGGAATAGAGTGGGAATGTTAATCAAAAGACAGACTTTCTTTATTTGGGTTGATGGTGCAGGCAAAGAGATTAAAAATTGACATATGATGTTAGGAAGATACTTGGTTTATTTGATCTTCTATAAAGGATATGCTTGACATAAACACTCAAGGGAAAACTGTTTTCAGTAAATGTTTATTAGACACCGTCTTGTATCTGATAGCATATGCAGTGCTGAGAGGGTTATAGATGCACGGATTGCCTGATAACTGCTTTGATCTCTTACTATATGTGTGCATGCATTCTAAGTTGCTTCTGTCGTGTCCGACTCTTTGTGACCCTATGGACTGTAACCCTCCAGGCTCTTTGTCCACAGGATTCTCCAGGCAAAAATACCAGAGTAGGTTCCCATGCCCTCCTCCAGGGGATCTTCCTGACCCAGGGATTGAACCCATGTCTCTTACCTCTCATGCATGGGTAGGCAGGTTATTTACCACTGGCATCACCTGGGAAGGGGCTCTTATTGTATATCTGCAGTTGTAACTATGTTTTACCTATTGTCTCACTGAATTCTTCCCAGACCCCTGTGCTCCTGGTATAATTTCCGTGATTTTCATAAGAGACATAAATAATCTAGCTATTTTTTACATTGTTTTGATAGAAATTTAATGGATTATGACCAGTGATAAAAGTCAGAGTCAGCCAATCAATAAACCTTTATAGAGCATAAATTTTTAGTGAAACATTTCATGAAGTACCAAGAGCATATGGACCCCTAAAAGGTTTCCTCTTTTTGAAGGTTTGCAAAGTAGTTGTCCATGCCCTTGACTGAACTCAACATTTGATGTGCAATACCCACATGGAAGTTATGAATAAACCCTGGGGCAGCAGAAGGTTTGGAGTTCAAGTGTGTAGGAGATTGCTTCTCAGAAGGGAAAGAGCACCTCCATTGAGAATCAGGGTGGCAGAGGAGGAGGGTTTCTCATTTTAGGTGAGTGCTTCCCATAACCCTCCCCACCATATTTCCCTAGAGGAGTCATTGCTAACTCTCTCAGCACAAGGAAACGACAACCAGTAGCAAAACTAGCTAGCTGAGGCAACCAGAATTCCACATACCAGTTTGGCAGAGAACTCCTCAACAGTGCACACGGCAATATGATACATGATGAAGTTGGTGATACAGACAAGTAAGTGAGTGAAGTGAAGTCAAGCAAACAAATGAATAAATAAGATATTTAAATGGATGGTAATGGGAAAATAGATACACTGTGTTAAGATTTTATTTTCTTGGGCTCCAAAATCACTGTGGACAGTGGACTGTAGCCATGATATTAAAAAACCCTTGCTCCTTGGAAGAAAGCTCTGACAAACCCAGACAGTGTATTAAAAAGCAGAGATATCACTTTGTCAACAAAGGTCTGTATAGTCAGAGCTGTGGTTTTTCCACTAGTCATGTATAAGACTGGAGTTGGGCCATAAAGAAGGCTGGGCACCAAAGAATTGATGCTTTCAAACTGTGGTGCTGGAGAAGACTCTTGAGAGTCCTTTGGACTGCAAGGAGATCAAATCAATCAATCCTAAAGGAAATCAATCCTGAATATTCATTGAAAGGACTGATGCTGAAGCTGAAGCTCCAATACTTTGGCCACATGATGCAAAGAGCCAACTCATTGGAAAAGACCCTGATGCTGGGAAAGATTGAAAGCAAAAGGAAAAGGAGGTGACAGAGGATGAGATGGTTAGATAGTGTCACCGACTCAATGGACATGATTTTGAGCAAACTCCAGGAAATAGTGAAGGACAGGGCAATCTGGCATACTGCAGTCCATGGGGTCACAAAACTCAGACACAACTTAGTGACTGAACAACAACATGTTAAAAAAAATATGATTTCATTCCTATCTCATACAACATAAATAGGGAACTAAAACTACAAAGCTAAGAGAATAAAAATGTTAAAGACTATGTTTAGGACCCTGGAGTGAAACATGAGTTTTTAAATAAAACATAAAAATGTACAGAAACCAGATTATTCAAAGAGATATTGAAAATCATCATGAAAACTGAAACACTCTCATGTCCATATCCTTACAACTCTTTCCCTGCAACTTATCCTACATGCAAAATGATACAAGACAGTTTAGATGGGTGAAAATCTGAATGGCAAGAACACTTATAAAGACATACTCTCTCACACTGTTAATCAGAGAAACAATAGTTGAACAATAAAAGATATATCAGATTGAAGTGAAGTGAAATGAAATTCACTCAGTTATGTCCGACTCTTTGCGAGCCCATGGTTGATACAGCCCATGAAATTCTCCAGGCCAGAATACTGAAGTGGTAGCCTTTTCCTTCTCCAGGGGATCAAACCCAGGACTCCCACATTTCAGGCTCATTCTTTTCCAGCTGAGCTGCAAGGGAGGGCCAAGCATACAGGAATGGGTAGCCTATCCCTTCTCCAGCGGACCTTCCCCACCCAGAAATCAGCTGGAGTCTCCTGCATTATAGGCGGATTATATCAGATTGACAAATAATAAAACATCAGTTAATACAAATAGTGTGGTGGGAAATAGAAACTTTTAATAGACTTCTCATCATAGTCCCTTAGTGACATTGTGAGCACTTAGTAACTCAAAATTCTCATATTTCCTAATATCTGAAATCCACGCCAAACAAGATCAAAGATGTGCCCTTTTGAGGACATGTTTAAGGGTTTTCTTCACTATGTTATTTGTGATACTGGGAGAGTTGAAGACTGCCTCTGTGTGTGTGTGTGAGTTGCTCAGTCATGTCTGATTCTTTGCCACCCCATGGACTATAGCCCACCAGGCTCCTCTGTCCATGGGATTCTCCAGGCAAGAATACTGGAGTGGGTTGCCATTTATTTCTCCAGGGGATCTTCCCCACCCAGGGACTGAACCTGGATCTCCTGAACTGCATGCAGATTCTTTGCCATCCGAGCCACCTGGGAAGACCGAAGACTGCTGAGGGTAATGGAAATGCAAAATATGGTAGATGTCTTTATGGAATACTCTGCAACCATTAGAAACAAGTTACAGGGACATGCTGTTGTAAGCAGAGAAGGGCATCGCAACCCACTCCAGTATTCTTGCCTACAGAACCCTGTGGACAGAGGAGCCTGGTGGGCTGCTGTCCATGGGGTCGCACAAAGTCGGACACGACTGAAGCGACTTAGCATGCATGCATGCATTGGAGAAGGAAACGGCAACCCACTCCAGTGTTCTTGCCTGGAGAATCCCAGGGACCAGGGAGCCTGGTGGGCTACCGTCTGTGGGGTCGCACAGGGTCAGACACGACTGAAGCAACTTAGCAGCAGCAGCAGCCATAGTAATAATGGGGTCTTAAAAGCATACTTTTGAGTTTTAAAAAGATTGTGAATAAAAAAGATCTATAGGGCAATAACATATATGTGAAATTAACACACACACATATTCAAAACAACCCTGTATAGTTTTCAAAGACACATTCATAACCGTGTTTGTAACAAACATCTATGCCATCAGTGAAAAAGAATGAGAGGACCCTCAGAATGAGGAGAAAAATAGAATAAAACAATAAAGGAAGTGTGGCAAATACAAGGAAAATCTGCCAAGGGGGAGAAGAGCCTGAGACGTATTACGGGCAAGGTCACTGATATCATGTGTGCTTTGCTTCCGGTTCACCTCAGATCAGATTAAACCCAGCTTAGACCTTACCTGCTATAACTGATAGGACACCCAATTTCAGTTAGTTTTTTAAATACTGATTTATTTGGCTGTGCAGGATCTTAGTTGCATCATGCAGAATCTTCAGTCTTGTAGCATATGAAATATTTGGTTGCAACATGTGGGTTCTAGTTCCCTGACCAAGGATTGAATCTGGGCTCCCTGCACTGGGAGCAAGGAGTCTTAGCCATTAGTCCATACGGAAGTCCCTAATTTCAGTTAGTTTTAAAGTGTCATCCCTGTTCTAATTGATTTTACCAGAACTGCGCACACTTTTGTGGCCTAATGAAGTTTCTGGAGGTCTTGTGACTTTAGCTAGTCCTGGTCCACTATGCTCTTTGGCTTGCCGCTCCTATGTCTAGAGCTCGACTTGGTTTTCCCTCAGTATTGCCGCTCCTATGGGTAGGCTGCAACAACATCTGCTTTCTGTATTCTGCCTTATTATTGTTCATTCAGTTCAGTTCAGGCACTCAGTCATCTCCGACTCTTTGCAACCCCATGATCGCAGCACGCCAGGCCTCCCTGTCCATCACCATCTCCTGGAGTTCACTCAAACTCACGTCCATCGACTCGGTGATGCCATCCAGCCATCTCATCCTCTGCCATCCCCTTCTTCTCCTGCCGCCAATCCCTCCCAGCATCAGAGTTTTTTCCAATGAGTCAGCTCTTCACATCAAGAGGCTAAAGTACTGGAGTTTCAGCTTCAGCATCGTTCCTTCCAAAGTAATCCAAGGGCTGATCTCCTCTAGAATGGACTAGTTGGATCTCCGTGCAGTCCAAGGGACTCTCAAGAGTCTTCTCCAACACCACAGTTCAAAAGCATCAATTCTTCGGTGCTCAGCTTTCTTCACAGTCCAACTCTCACATCCATACATGACCACTGGAAAAACCATACCCTTGACTAGATGGACCTTTGTTGGCAAAATAGTGTCTCTGCTTTTGAATATGCTATCTAGGTTGGTCATAACTTTCCTTCCAAGGAGTAAGCGTCTTTTAATTTCATGGCTGCAATCACCATCTGCAGTGATTTTGGAGCACAAAAAAATAAAGTCTGACACTCTTTCCACTGTTTCCCCATCTATTTCCCATGAAGTGATGGGACCAGGCGCCATGGTCTCAGTTTCCTGAATGTTGAGCTTTAAGCCAACTTTTTCACTCTCCTCTTTCACTTTCATCAAGAGGCTTTTTAGTTCCTCTTCACTTTCTGCCATAAGGGTGGTGTCATCTGCATATCTCGGGTTCTTGATATTTCTCCTGGCAGTCTTGATTCCAGCTTGTGCTTCTTCCAGCCCAGTGTTTCTCATGATGTACTCTGCATAGAAGTTAAATAAGCAGGGTGACAATAGACAGCCTTGACATACTTCTTTTCCTATTTGGAACCAGTCTGTTGTTCCATGTCCAGTTCTAACTATTGTTTCCTAACCTGCATACAGATTTCTCAAGAGGCAGGTCAGGTGGTCTGGTATTCCCATCTCTTTCAGTATTTTCCACAGTTTCTTGTGATCCACACAGTCAAAGGCTCTGGCATAGTCAATAAAGCAGAAATAGATGATTGTCTGGAACTCTCTTGCTTTTGTGATGATCCAGCAGATGTTGACAATTTGATCTCTGGTTCCTCTGCCTTTTCTAAAACCAGCTTGAACATCTCGAAATTTATGATTCATGTATTGCTGAAGCCTGGCTTGGAGAATTTTGAGCATTACTTTACTAGTGTGTGAGATGAGTGCAATTGTGCAGTAGTTTGAGCATTCTTTGGCATTGCCTTTCTTTGGGATTGGAATGAAAACTGACCTTCTCCAGTTCTGTGGCCACTGCTGAGTTTTCCAAATTTGCTGGCATATTGAGTGCAGCACTTTCACAGCATCATCTTTCAGGATTTGAAAGAGATCAACTGGAATTCCATCACCTCCACTAGCTTTGTTCGTAGTGATGCTTTCTAAGGCCCACTTGACTTCATATTCCAGGATGTCTGTCTAGGTGAGTGATCATACCTTCGTGATTATCTTGGTCATGAAGATCTTCCTTGTATAGTTCTGTGTATTCTTGCCACCTCTTCTTAATATCTTCTGCTTCTGTTAGGTCCATACCATTTCTGTCCTTTATCGAGCCCATCTTTGCATGAAATGTTCCCTTGGTATCTCTAATTTTCTTAAAGAGATCGCTAGTCTTTCCCATTCTGTTGTTTTTCTCTATTTCTTTGCATTGATTGCTGAGGAAGCCTTTCTTATCTCTTCTTGCTATTCTTTGGAACTCTGCATTCAGATGCTTATATCTTTCCTTTTCTCCTTGGCTTTTTGCTTCTCTTTCTTTCAAAGCTATTTGTGAGGCCTCCCCAGACAGCATTTTGCTTTTTTGCGTATCTTTTCCGATGGGGATGGTCTTGATCCCTGTCTCCTGTACAATGTCACGAACCTCATTCCATAGTTCATCAGGCACTCTATCAGATCTAGGCCCTTAAATCCACTTCTCACTTCCACTGTATAATCATAAGGGATTTGATTTAGGTCATACCTGAATGGTCTAGCGGTTTTCCCTTCTTTCTTCAATTTAGTCTGAATTTGGTAATAAGGAGTTCATGATCTGAGCCACAGTCAGTTCCTGGTCTTGTTTTTGTTGACTGTATAGAGCTTCTACATCTTTGGCTGCAAAGAATATGATCAATCTGATTTTGGTCTTGACCATCTGGTGATGTCCATGTGTAGAGTCTTCTCTTGTGTTGTTGGAAAAGGTGTTTGCTATGACCAGTGCATTCTCTTGGCAAAATTCTATTAGCCTTTGCCCTACTTCGTTCCGTATTCCAAGGCCAAATTTGCCTGTTATTCCAGGTGTTTCTTGACTTCCTACTTTTGCATTCCAGTCCCCTATAATGAAAAGGACATCTTTTTTGGGTGTTAGTTCTAAATGGTCCTGTAGGTCTTCATAGAACCGTTCAACTTCAGCTTCTTCAGCATTACTGGTTGGGGCATAGACTTGGATTACTGTGATATTGAATGGTTTGCCTTGGAGATGAACAGAGATCATTCTGTCATTTTTGAGATTGCATCCAAGTACTGCATTTTGGACTCTTTTGTTGACCATGATGGCTATTCCATTTTTTCTAAGGGATTCCTGTCCTCTGTAGTACATATAATGGTCATCTGAGTTAAATTCACCCATTGCAGTCCATTATAGTTCGCTGATTCCTAGTATGTCAACGTTCAGTCTTGCCATCTCTTGTTTGACCACTTCCAATTTGCCTTGATTCATGGACCTGACATTCCATGTTCCTAAATATTGCTCTTCATAGCATTGGACCTTGCTTCTATCACCAGTCACATCCACACCTGGGTATTTTTTTTGCTTTGGCTCCATCCCTTCATTTTTCTGGAGTTATTTGTCCACTGTTCTCCAGTAGTATATTGGGCACCTACTGACCTGGGGAGTTCCTCTTTCAGTATCTTATCATTTTGCCTTTTCATACTGTTCATGGGGTTCTCTAGGCAAGAATACTGAAATGGTTTGCCATTCCCTTCTCCAGTGGACCACATTCTGTCAGACCTCTCCACCATGCCCACCCATCTTGGGTGGCTCCGCAGGGCATGGCTTAGTTTCATTGAGTTAGACAAGGCTGTGGTCCTAGTGTGATTAGATTGACTAGTTTTCTGTGATTATGGTTTCAATGTGTCTTCCCTCTGATGCCCTCTTGCAACACCTACTCTCTTACTTGGGTTTCTCTTACCTTGGACGTGGGGTATCTCTTCACGGCTGCTCCAGCAAAGTGCAGCCACTGCTCCTTACCTTGGAGGAGGGGTATCTCCTCACCGCTGCCCCTCCTGACCTTGAACATGGAGTAGCTCCTCTAGGCCCTCCTGTACCCACACAGCCACCGCTCCTTGGACATGGGGTTATTGTCAATGGTCCTTAACATAGCATTCACCAGCGCCTCCCTCCCTGTGAGGTTAGGCTGCTCCATATTGTTAGGTATTTGTCCATCCTCTATCCTCCCAATGAAAGTGAAAAGTGAAACTGTTAGTCACTCAGTCATATGTGACTCTCTGTGACCTATGAGCTGCAGCCCACCAGGCTCCTCTGTCCATGGGATTTCCCAGGCAAGAATACTGGAGTGGGTTGTCATTCCCTTCTTCAAGGGATCTTCCCAACCCAGGGATCAAACCTGAGTCTCTTGAATTGCAGGCAGAGCAATTTTTTACAGCCTGTGCCATCAGGGAAGCCATATCCTCCCAATGAGCCTTTATTAATTTCCCTTCCAGGCTGGCCCAGGGCAGATAAAGGTGACACTGACTCTTAGAACTTCAAGAGCCGGAACCATAGAATAGAAAATCCTAAGTCAGTTTGGTCCCTGGATCGGGAAGATCCCCTGGAGAAGGAAATGGCAACCCACTCCAGTACTCTTGCCTGGAAAATCCCATGGACAGAGGAACCTGATAGGCTATAATAGTCCATGGGGTCACAAAAGGTTGAACATGACTGAGTGACTTCACTTTCTTTTTTTCTTTCTTTCCTTCAGTTAGGCAAGAGTGGAATGAAAGAACCAGAGAATATTATCATTTTATATAGCTATCCTATTATAACTACTAGAACCAGGTACAAATCAGTGTCTTCATGGATCAGCCAAACACAGATGTGATCCTGGCATCTTTACTTCAGGATTTCCCCTATTTATTTATTTTTAAATATTTATTTATTTATTTATTTATTTATTTATTTATGGCTCTTCCCAGTTTTAGTTGCAGCATGCAGGATCTAGTTCCCTGACCAGGGATCAAACCCAGGCCCCTTACCTGAGGGGCATGGAGTTCTAGTCTCTGGACCACCAGAGAGCCCACCCCCCCTCAACCACCACCATATTATTTATTTTGCTAAAGAATTGCAAGGGGATCTGTGCAGACAATTTCACCAATTTCTTTATCCTTGAATTTTTTTTTTTCCTTACAGTATATTATAAAACACTATTTGGGGAACTCCAGTTAGGGAAATTTTAAACCGAGGAATTGCTTTGCCTCATTAGACATCATCGTAGGCTGACTTCAACTCAGAAGCTGAGCTGCACATGAATTATTTGCTGACCCAGAATTCATGTAAGCCCAGAGCAGAGTTGTTCTTTCTGGTATCATTTCTATATTATATCTCTTTAATGATGAAACAATTTTATCATCCTGTTTTTCCAGATACGGCAGGAGAAATTGATTTTGCCATGTGAATAAGCAGGAATCAATAATATTTGATCTTGTGCAATCCACTGGTATTTGCTCAATTAGTCCTTACAGAAGCATGTTATTCGCTCTGTTGGATGTAGAGTCATTTTGTGTTAAATGCAGTTCAGGGATAAAAGCTGAGTTTTTCTTTTAAGTGAAAATGTTTTCTCATGTTATTACTATTATTTACAGTAATATTAAGTGATTGGATCCCAAGAATTGTTGATAATAAGGTAGTAGTAAGGAACTTTTAGTTCAGACTTGTAATTTTCTTGATGGGGGAACAAGCTTTAATTGTCAGGTTCTCTATGTCTACATCAAAGTAACCCACCCCAGTGACACATTTGAACAGAAAAAGGGTCAAAGCGAATGCAAATCCTTTTAATTTGACTTGTTTAGCAATAATAATTTATAGTTAAATAGTCTATAAGTTTACACAAAACACTTTTTTTTTTTTTTTTTTTTTTAGAATTCTAGACAGGAGTAAAACATGAGCAAGGAGAAACATCTAAAAGACATCAAAAGTCTTCCTGGATATTTTTTTCTATGTTTTTGCTGTCTAGCTAGAAATGAAGAATGCATTGCTTCTGTATGTGTGGTGAGGTAAGGTGACAATTTACACCAATATATATTTTTTGATGATCCTCATGAAATGTAAACAATTGTGATGAAAGGACAAGAACATAGATTTTCATATACATGAAGAGCTATGTACAAAATTGAGCAGAGCAGCATGATTTTAGTAGCTGAAGACTGGAAACTAGCAAATATGCATCAATGTTGTTCAGTCACCCAGTTGTGTCTGATTCTTTGTGACCACATGGACTGGAGCATGACAGGCTTCCCTGCCCTTCACTATCTCCCAGAGTTTGCCCAAGTTCATGCCCGTTGACATTGAGTCAGTGATGGCATCCTGCCATCTCATCCTGTGCCCTCAATCTGTCCCAGCATCAGGCTCTTACTTCCAGGGATTTAGCTGTTCAAATCAGGTGACAAGAATACTGGAGCTTTGGCTTCGGCATCACTCCTCCCAACCAGTATTTAGAGTTGATTTCCCTTAACGTTGACTGGTTTGATCTCCTTGCTGTCCAAGGAACTCTCAGGAGTCTTCTCCAGCGCCACAGTTTGAAGGCATCAATTCTTCGGCACTCCGCCCTCATAACCATACATGACCATTGAAAAGACCACAACCTTGACTATGCGGACCTTTGTTGGTAGACTAATTTCTCTGCTTTTCAACACGTTGTCTAGGTTTGTCATAACTTTCCTGCCACCTCTGATTTCATGACTGCAGTCACTATCTGCAGTGGTTTTAGAGCCCAAGAAGAAGGAATCAGTAACTACTTCCACCTTTTCCCCTTCTACTTGGCATAAAGTTATGGGGCTGGATGCCATGATCTTAGTTTTTTAATATTCTATTTTATGCTGCGTTTTCACTATCCTCCTTCACCCTAATCAAGAGGTTCTTTAGTTCCTCTTCACTTTCTGCCATTAGAGTGGTATCATCCACATATCTGAGGTTGTTGATGTTTCTCCCACCTATCCTGATTCCAGCTTGTAACTCATCCAGCCCGACATTTCTCATGATGTGCTCAGCATATAGATTAAACAAATATGGTGGCTATAGACAGTCCTATCGTACTCCTTTCTCAATCCTGAACCAATCAGTTTTGCCATACAGGGTTCTAACTGTTGCTTCTTGACCTGTATATGGGTTTCTGAGGAGACAGGTAAGATGGTCTGAGATTCCCATTTCTTTAAGAGCTTTCCACAGTTTGCTTTCCACACAGTCAAAGACTTTAGTGTAGTCGATGAAAAAAGAGGTAGGTGTTTTTCTGGTATTCCCTTGCTTGCTCTATGATCTATCAGAAGTTGGCAATTTGATCTCTGGTTCCTCTTCCTTTTCTAAACCCAGCTTGGACATCTGGAAGTTCTTGCTTTGCATAATGCTGAAGCCTAGCATGCAGGGTTTTAAGCATGGCTTTACTAGCATGGGAGATGAGTACAATTGTTCAGTGGTTTGAACATTCTTTCCTGCTACCCTTCTTGGGAATTGGGATGAAGATGGACCTTTTCCAATCCTGTGGCCACTGCTTGGTCTTCCAGATTTGCTGACATGTTGAGTATAGTGGATAAATCAGTGTGGTGTATCTATGCATTGGAATATTATCCAACAATGAAATGGAATAGACCACAGATACATGTAACAATAAGGATAAATTTCACACATGCAATATTAGAGGTGAAATAAGTCAGACACAAAAAAGTACATTTCTTGTGTATATGAATTACATAGGCACACATAAATAAATGATGATGTTGGAAGTCAAAATAACCTATAACTTTGGGGGAGAAGAAGGGGCAATGATTTTAGAGAGAGCAGGAGTAGATGGTATCTTCCAGAGTGTTGGCAATGTTCTCTTTTTTGACCTGGGTTGTGATTACAAGGTGTTCATATTGTAGATAATCTATTCTGCTGTACATTTAATTTTTTGTACCTTCATTATGAATATCATACTTTTTTAAAAGTTTAATAACCCTACTTTAAAAAATTGAGAGAGTGTTTGGGTGGGCAGACCATTCACATGTCAAATCCTGAATCGGGCACTCATTAGCTTCTATGGCCTTCAGTTCAGTTCAGTTCAGTTCAGTCACTCAGTCGTGTCTGACTCTTTGCAACCCCATGAATTGCAGCATGCCAGGCCTCCCTGTCCATCACCAACTCCCGGAGTTCACTCAGACTCACATCCATCCAGTCAGTGGTGCCATCCAGGCATCTCATCCTGGGTCGTCCCCTTCTCCTCCTGCCCCAAATCCCTCCCAGCATCAAAGTCTTTTCCAATGGCCTTGGGAACATGTTATTGCATTATCTGCATCTTGGGCTGAGAAAATAAGGCTCAATACCTACCTGCAGACACCTGCAGTTGCTTGACTACTGCCAGTCTGCTCAGCATTAGCCCATCAAAAGGTACCAAGAGGGGCCTGATTATAAGACTGAGCAGAAAAGACTGATCTAAGACTGATTATAAGACTGAGGAGAAGGCAATGGAAACCCCCTCCAGTACTCTTGCCTGGCAAATTCCATGGATAGAGGAGCCTGGTAGGCTGCAGTCCATGGGGTCGCTAGGAGTCGGACATGACTGAGCGACTTCACTTTCTATTTTCACTTTCATCATTGAAGAAGGAAATGGCAACCCACTCCAGTGTTCTTGCCTGGAGAATCCCAGGGACAGGGAGCCTGGTGGGCTGCCATCTATGGGGTCGCACAGAGTAGGACATGACTGAAGTTACTTAAGAGCAGCTGTATAAGACTGAGCCTTGGCTGAAAAACTCAGTTTGATTCATAGATCAACATTGATTCATCAGTTCGATTCAAAATCCATTACACTGTTGATGTGTATTTGCTGGTTTCCAGCCTTTAGCTACTAAAATCATGCTGCTCTGCTCAGTTTTGTACATAACTCTTAGTGTATGTGGAAGTCTGTGTTCTTATCCTTTCATCACAATTGTTTCCATTTCATGAGGATCATCAAAAAACACCAATTGATCAATGAGTGAACACTCCACAATTTTATTTGGATCAAAATCTTTACTCTCAAGAAAATCCATGAAGTTTGTATTACTATTTTTTTGCATTTTTACATAACGCATTTGAATTTGACACTCAGTGTCAATTTTCTGAGTAATGGTGGGCTGATGTGGTAAAAGTTGTTACTTGATTGATTGATTCAACCAATAAATATTAAGGACTGATTTTGTGTTGATTCACAGTTCAGTTTTGCTTTGAAGACAGGACCAATTGTTAATGCACATCTAAAGAAAGTTATATTCAATTAACCAATTTCAGTCACACAGACTTACAGTCTTCTATTTGAACAAAAGTTACAAAGTTGATGTAAACTTGGGACTTCACATCCATTTTCAAAAGTTGTTCAATGCTTCAGTGTAGAAGGAGACCCAAATGCTATCTTCACAATTTCATAGACAGATCCCCTGATTTACAAATCTATAAAATCTTAGCATATAATAAAGCTGGGACTAGAACTGAAATCTTGTTTTAAACCTGCAAGCAGCTCAGTTAATAATTATTCAGAAAGAAAAATTTAGAAAGGATGAAACAGTTTTAAAAATAGATGTAGAAGGTTTTATTTATGTCTACATTTTGGTTTAATTTTATGTTAAAATGAATCAAGGCATTGGGTTAATACATATTGCAAAATCAAGATAGCTCATTAGCCTCACTGAGTAAATTTATATTTTAAAAACATTGCCTCCTTTATGGTAAGCAGTAGTAGGAACAAGGAAGAAAGATTGGTTCAAGTGTCCTTATTCAACTCAACTTTTTGGATGAGATTCTTTGGAGAATTACAGAATCGTGATACTGATATGGTGTGAGGATAGGCCATCATTAAAATTACTGAAAACTGGAAGATTCTTGTGTCCTCTTTCGTGGCCTTTGAATGTGGTGAGCTTCATCTTCAGTAGAAAGAAGACAAACTAATACGACAGACGACAGTCCTCCTGTAACACCTTCTGAGAAGAGGGTATAGCATGTCCTGGGCAGATGGGAGCTATGAGAGAGCAGTGGTGTCTGGATGGCCATTGTCTTTGCCAGCTTTTGTGTCTGTCTCTTCCATTAAATGGCTATTTCTTTGACAAAAGGGACTGCTCCTTTTATTTAATTTTATTTATTCATTTTTGGTTGTGCTGGGTCTTCGTTGATGCATGCAAGTGCATCCCTCTAGTTGTGGCGAGCCGGGGCTATTCTCGGTTGCAGTGAGCAGGCTTCTCATTGCAATGGCTTCTCACGTTGCAGTTCATGGGCTCTAGAGCACAAGCTCAGTAACTGTGGTGTGCAGGCTTAGTTGCCCCAGACCAGGGATCACACCCATGTCCCCTGTATTGACAGGCATATTCTTAACCACTGAACCACCAGGGAAATCCAAGGGATTGCTTCTTAATTGTCTTTGTGTCCAAAATATCAAGTCAGGAACTTATACGTAGTAGATGTTTGATAAGTAGTAGTTAATATCATTAAACAATGAATGATTGTCACGCTCAGTTATGTTTGTCTCCATACCATCTCCAGGAGATGGTGAAGGACAGGGAAGCCTGGTATGCTGCAGTCCCTGAGATCACAAAGAGTTGGCCATGATGGAGTGATTGAACAACAACAACAAACTCGACTAAAACCTCCATAAAGGAAGAGATTTTCATTCTAGCTGTGTCTCTAATATTACATCTGGCAAATTATAGATGCTTGAAAAATATTGATTGTTGGAAATATACTCTCTTTTGATAGATTTCCTCTGCTTACACATCTCTCACATGACTGAAAATGGTTGCTCCAGTGTTTGAACCCATATGGTATTCTGGGTCCACCATCAAATATATATATATATACATATATATATATATATATATATATATATATATATACACCTCTCATTTGAGTTTGCTTGCTATTAACATGGCTGTCTATTCCATGAACAATGTATTATTTCTATTGACAGAATTACTTGTTAGAGAATGGAGATTTATAGAGCCTCAGAATATCTTACCCAAGAAGGAGGAGGTTTGGATGAGGCAAGCCTTCAGAATTCCCAGAAAAAAAGTCAGTTACAGGTTTCAAGTATGCAGCTATATATTCTCATTAAACATAATGCTGGCAGTAGTCAGTTCTACTTCGCTGAACTTTTCCAACAATCCAATTTGAAAAGCTCATAAGAATAATTGATGCCCAACTCATTGGAGACAGATATTAGAAAAGTCAAAGAACTTAGCATTTATTTTAGATGCATTTTTACCCTAGTGGAAAGAACAAGGAATATATCCTTGAAATGATATTACAGGCAAAGTTCCATCAAGTGAAGATAAACAAAATTTAAACTGTATCTAAAACGCCCACCTGTCTCCATTTTTGATAGCAAAGGAAATTGGTGTAAACTTTTCTTTCAGTATAGAAACAGAAAATACAAGCAAATACGAAAGTACAATGTGTACGAAATTAGTTGTAGGACTGGTGATATTTGAGGCAACTTCTTTCCTGTTGCAATAGATATTATACTTTGGGGGTGGGAATAAAGCCTAAAGGATTAATAAATATCAGAAGGAATGACTTCCAAGTTGAGAGCTTTTGGGATAGACTAGAAGCATCTTTCTGTTTGATTTATTATGTTTGACTGCAGTAGATCTGTGTTTCTGTGTTTGGGCTTTCTCTAGATGGGCGCATGGGCTTCTCATTGTAGTAGCTTCTCTTGAAGTTGCAGAATTAGTATCAAGTTTATGAAAATAACCCCCCAAATACCATTTTTAGCAAAGGCAAGTTGTAGCAATTCAAAGGTAAAGTGTTGGAGGAGTCCTGTAAAGTCCTATACTCTAACAGGTGCAGAAATTCAAGCCTTGAGTGGGAAAGCTATTTTGGAAAGTCCCACTTCTCTGGGGTCTAGAGTCAGAGCTGAATCCTGGGTAACTCTTTGCTGGACTCTTTGGTTCAGGTATGTTGTGTGGGCTAGACATTGACAGGTTATGAAAGACTGAGAATAACAGTAAGAGCAGGCATAGAATTTAGGTATTAGGCCTGTGCAACTGGAAACCACAGTGTCGTGTTACTCACTTATCAGATTGTTTCCAACTTAATGTTCGTTTGAAAATATCATTTACTGTGCCCACCTAAAGCCCATGGAAATAAGAAGTGGCTAATTAAAGAGTCTGGCAATATGATTTTGAAAGATATATACTCTGGCATCACATAGCTGAAAGTAAAATGCAATCTCATAACTACTTAATACGGTGATAGATCTAAATTGCTAAGCAAGATGACCAACAAAGGAAAAAAGCCTTTTGGAGATTTAAAAAATAGAACTGGATGTCTGTCCTGTTTTTGTTTTTGGAAGATGTCAGATATCTTTTCACTATGAAGGTATATACTTTTATCTACCACTTAAAACCTTCCTTAAAATCTGCAGGAAAAAGTAGCTTGAATTCTGTATTTGCTATATGTCATGGAACCTCATTACTACCTACCTGGCATTCTGACAGAAGCTAGAGAAAATTAGCACCTACAGTGTAGCAATGCTTCCATTTAAGAGGTTACTTCGAAATGTTCTTCCCACCAGCCTGATTGTCCTTATGTTCCCAAGGGGAAACAATGCAATCTATTTTTTGCTGCATAAACTCCATGAAACATTGCCATAAATGGATTCCTTGCTCCTTACAGCACAAGCCTGAGATGAATGTATTCTATGGAGTAAGGGGACATCATTATTTCACCATGTCTTTGTTTACTAAAACACTGTTTTATGAAGGGATAATTCCCCCATGGAACCAGCTCCTGAAGAAAGGTCTTGATTTATACCCGTTGCTCAGCCTGTCTGATTGTATCCTCTGTACCAGGGTATAGTTTTTCAGCAAGATCTATATTTTATGACTCATAGGCAGGTGTTTGATTCAAATACTGCTGGACTGTGTTGCTCACTGTTTTCCCCTCTGGTCAACCTTTCCCCCCTTTTTAAAATCTGTCAAATTGAAAACAATCAAAAAGGTATAAATAATTACTGGTTGTTATATCTGTTTAAGTGAATCATTAGGAGCAAAACCACATGCCTAGGATTTCACACATTTTCCACTTCCACAGATGAACCTTTCAGAGAATCTTAATTTGGAACTAAATAATAAACTGTAGGGAGAGATGATAAATCTTTGAAAATACATTGGAGAACAGTCATTCAGTGAAATGGGTCAAGAACCTACTGGAACTTCCCTGGTAATCCAATGGGTCTCTGTGCTCCCAATGCAAGTTTAATTCCTGGTCAGGGAACTAGATCCCACATGCCACAGCTAAGAGTTCACATGTGGGGGCTAAACGTCCTGCCTGCTGCAACTAATGATTCCACATGCCTCAACTGCGACCCAGCAAAGACAAATAAATACTTTTTTTTTTTTTTTTAAAGATCAAGAGCCTACCAACTTCAGCCCAGGAATGAACTTGGCTTTTCCTCAATGGGCACTAAGGAGGGAAATGAAGTTTGCTTAGCCTCAATATGTTTTACTGAAAAGATAAGAAAAGGAGGCATGATTTTTTTTTTTAATCAAATGAAGTTGTATCTTAAATTTCAAACTATGGGAAAATGTTATGTTATTATTATTGTTTCCTTAGCTTGTCCAATTATTATCCATCGAAATGTATTCAGGTCAAATTCTTATCAAGGTTTACCTCTTCTATAGTTGTGCAGCACAAACTTGAACCCAAAATTGTTCTAGATTCTATAGAAAGAGCAGTAACCTCTCCTGTTGCTCCGAAAAGGGAAGTACGTTAAAAACATAATATGCCATGTACCACCAAGTACTAAAATGACTAAAAAAGAGCAGAGAAAGGAAAGAGGAAAGGGCCTGTTGGACTGGGTTGACAAGAGAGTCTCCTGCAATAAGGTTGCATTTGGGAAGAGACTGCAAATAAGCAAGGATGTCAGCCAACTAATGGAAGAGAGTCCTGGCCAAGGAAACAGCAAGTGCAAAGGCAACGGCAAGCATTATGTGTTAGAGGGAGAACAGGAGGTCATGTGCATGGAGCACGGTGAATCAGGGGCAGCTGGATAGAAGACCAAGTCAGAAAGCCAGCACAGGGCAAGATGATGCAGGGCCCCCTAGGCCAAAGGGTTGGGATTGAACTCTGGGGGAGCAGTGAGAGGTCAGAGGGTTGAAGGACATGATCTGACATGGATTGCTCTATCAATTTTGTGGAGAAGAGACCACATGGGGGGCAAGGGTGGAAGCACTTATAAACAAAAGACCAAGTGACAAGTGATGGGAGGAGGGGAGGAGAGGGTGACAAGTGATCAGATTCTGAGAATATCCTGGAGGCAGAGCTGACAGGATCTCCTGAAAAGACTGTATTATGGGATATGAAAGCAAGGATAGTCAACTCACAGTGATGTCCATAAAAATTATAGGTAATTAATTGGAAATGACACTCCCAGCCCATATCAAGTATTTGTCCTAAGATGCATACTGAGCTTAATTGACTTCTCTTTCACTTGACTTTTACTTAATTTTCACGTTGCTTGTGTTTTATGTTAATATTTAAGGATCTCAGGTACATAGAATTGAATTATTCATGAGCCTTTGTCTCTGGAACATCATTATCACTAAGACAAGCAAGCCCTGTTTTACTTATTTAATTTTATTTTAATATTTCACCCTTTCATCTATGATTCTTGTTTGTCTTTTCACCTTTTCACTCAGTTACATAACAAAATATATCTGGTATTTGTCCTTGTGTATACCTTCGAAAAATTTATGGGGTTATTTGTAAATCTATGTCTAAAATTTAATATAAGTAATATCATGCTATAGATTATGCTTTCTTTTTGAAAAATAACCTTATGGTTTTTTAAGAATCTATTGACGTTGCTTTATACACTTGTTGTTCATCATTTCTGAGGGCTGCAGAATTTTCCATAGCATGTATTGGCCCCGCTGAACTCATCCAGTCTCCTAGTTTTCTTGTGCTCCTTGTAGCTAATGATGCTGTAAGAAATACACATTTACTTGTCTTCTTATAGTCTTGGATGGTGATTTCTAGGGAATATGATTAGCAATTAGTTTTTGTTTAAATGCTATTTATCAACATATTCACAATGAATCACACACAATCAATGATCATTTCACACTGACAACAGAGAATTAAGGGTGTTTGGTCAATTTTAAAAAGATAACTCAGTAAGTTTATTTTTATTGATCTTGAAACAGTGGAGAAGTTTATAGAATGCTTCCATACTCAGCTTTGGAAATTAAAAACTGAATAAGAATTCTACCTAGAAGAGAAAAGGAAAAGCAAATTTTCACTTATGAGAATGAAAGAAAGTAACAGTCATTCTAAGATCCAGATTAAATTACATCAGAATCAGATCCATTCCTTTGCTCATTTTCACTCCCCTAGAGAGGGTCTTCACCCCAGATCAGAAACTGTCCCCCCACAACCAGTGTCCGTCCGAAACTGCAGAGTAAACTGCCAGTGAAAGTGTGATTTGCTCAGTGGTGTCTGGCTTTTTGCAACCCAATGGACTCTAGCCCACCAGGTTCCTCAGTTCATGGGATTCTCCAGGCAAGAATACTGGTATGGGTTGCCATGCCCTCCTCCAGGAGATCTTCCCAACCCAAGAGATAATCCTCTGAGTCTACCTCAATATGGGCCACAAAAATGCAAAGCTTGAGATTCTCTAGGCTACCAAGCAAGCTGATGAAGAGAATTTTACTGGATGCACCACTGCCCTTTCCCGCATGCTAGGTAACAGATTCTTAAGAGGAAATGAGTTGATGGATGTTGATGATGAGGCGTCTGTTTATGCACCACGTGCTGTTCTAGACACTGGAGATTTGATTGGTGAGCAAGAACCCAGTGTGGACAACTTCCCTGGTGGCCCAGTGGTTAAGAATCTGCCTGCCAATGTTGGGGACACAGGTTCGATCCCTGGTTCAGGACAATCCCACCAGCTGAGGAGCAACTAAGCCCATACACCACAACTAGAAGCCTACAGTCCACAAGGAAGAGTAGCCTCCACTCACCACAGCTAGAGAAAGCCTGAGCGCAGCAACGAAGAGCCAGCACCGCCGAAAAGAGAACACTGTCAAATGGTGCCCGATGATGATAGCTAGCCTAGCTTTGGCAGTGGAAAAAGTTCTCAGTGTTCCCAGGTCTAATACCCTTCCTGGACAATGACCGAAGCTTAGGGAAGGGAATTCTTCCTGAATTCCAGGCTACCGTCTTCATCCTGGCCACCTTTGTGTGGCTGTTATAATTAGCCTAGATGCTAGAGCTGCCATCCACAGATATCACCAGGATGTTTTCCAGCTTAAAGAAAACACTAAGAGAAACCCGTACTTCTGCTTAGAAATATGGTAGTTAAGTATAGGATTGCTGTTATAGACTTGGGCTTGGTCTTTCAAGCTTTGTGCTGGGTTCTGCCATGTTGATGGGCCCTGCCGCTTACCTGACTCCACCTTGAAGCTCCATCCAGTCTTCCCTGTGTGTGGTCCATATAGCAAACAGACTCCCAGATGCCGATAAACACCCCTCCTCACGTCTGCAAGTATTGCTTATATACAAGTGAGGTTTTTCTCTTGAGCTGATATAGGGATATTTCATTCTGTTTCTAGTTTAACACTCCTCCCCCTCCCCCCATCCTTTCCAGCAGGAGCAAGAGAGATCCTGATTAAGCTAAGCAGCAATTAAACATCCTAATGCTGTCGTTATCTTTCCTTAAGTAGCCACTTCAGCCACGAGGAGAACATTAAACCGAAATTTAATTTTCTAAGAGGGTAGGTAGGCTTTCAATTTTCCTGGTTCTGGATTTGTCAAAAGGAGCAGAGAGGTCTTTGTTTATCCTAAGAGACTCTTTAGATTGAATTTAGAATACATGGGGATGATCTCTTTGGATCATATTTGTAAAATATATTTCCATCCAACAGTAAAGTGCTATCTGCAAGAAAGAAAGCTCATCTTGTGCCATCTGGCAATGCTCTCTCTGTCAGGCCAGCATCAGTGGGACAGACAGGTGGCCCAAAGATCAGCACTGACTGTCAAGGCATCACCTTCTCCAGATGACTCCTGTATTTGTACTTTGACTGATTGTGAATTCTGAGCTCAGACATCCAAGAGCTGGAACTTCCCTGGTGGTTCAGTGGTTAAGACTTTGCCTTCCAGTTGCAGGATGGTTAGCGAACTAAGATCCCACGTGCCTGCTGGCTGATAAACCAAAACAGACAACAGAAACAATATTGGAAGGAATTCGATGCACACTTGTAAAATGATCCTCATTTAAAAAAGTCTTAAAGGAAATCCAAAAGCTACTGCAGGCTTCTCTAGAGAAAGATGAGCTCAGTTTTGTCTACTCTTCTCGAGGCTGAGTCCCCATTCTAGTTGTTCCCAAATTGGTCCTTTTTCTCACAATGTGTAATGGTCACACTTCAGCCTAATGAGGTTGAATTCCAGGACTCAGGTTTCACAGATACTAATAACTCGGGAACATGAGATACTCCCTAAGGGAAACAGAGAGCAGCTCGGTTTGCAGAATCTGATGTGATTTGATTTCATGGCAAAATGGCCCATCTCTCTTGCAGCTCTTCTTGTTCCTCTGATTCTTGTTCCTCTGATCTCCCTGCCAGCACCTTCTGGATACAAGAGCCTTTTTTGTCCTGGAAACTCACTAAGATGGTCCCCAGGTTAGAGTCTTTGATGACTTGCTCTGCTTCACTACCTGTAAATACTGTTTCTTCTAAGCCTCCCACACATTCATCTGGTTCCTTTAATTCAAATATCAGCTTAACGTCTTGTTATGGACACTATTCCCGAGTTCCCAATGAGAGTCACCACCTAGTAACTACTTTCACTTACTTTTTGTACTTTTGCATAGGTAGCTTTTAATTTTACTTTTACATTTTGATTTTTCATGTTAATAATTCAAATGAAATTTTATTCTGGGTTCAAATTCTGCCTTTGTTTTCTTCTGTAATAATTTTAGGATAATCCAAAAAGAAAGGATTTCCTGGGTTGTTGGGTACGTCTCTAACAAGCCTTGAAGAAGTATGAATATTATTCCAAGTGCTTTTGGTAATTGAATATAGTGGAGGATTCATCCAACTACTAAAATCAATAAGAAAGCCTGGATTCTCAAAGACCAGTATTCCACATTCAGCAAAGCTAGATTGCTTATAGCCAATATAATTTTTTAAAGAGTATGATCTGAAAAAGCCCCAAAGCACCAGGCAAATTGTACCTAAGAAAAATTAGATGAATTATCTTTGTCACTAGGAAGATCTCTTTTGGGTCCCTAAAAACGATTAGAACCCTGAAGCTAGTATTATTACCTCTAAGAGGGGTAATATACTTATCCAACATATACTCTTGAGGTCACTGGGAAAACTTCTAAAGAATTTCCATTAAGCTATCCAGTACAATTCAGTGAACATTCATCATGTGATAAAGGTCGTAATGGATGTTACAAACAGGAAGAGGACATGGCCTCTGCCTTCAAGGAGTCCATATTCTAGTGCAGAAGATGGGCATGGAGATTCATGACTTGGGGCATAAGGTGCATTGCAGAGCAAGAGCTCTCACCAAACAGCCACGGGAGGACAGACCAAGAAGAGACACATCCCAGATGGTGCATCTGGCCAGCACCCGACTGGATCACACAGCATATCTAGGGAAAGAGGCTTAAAATGAATGAACGTCCCTTCTATGCCAGTGTTGGAGAGATTGTCAGTTTCCACCTGGGGATTTCAAATACTCATAGCTTCTGATGATCTTAGCGTTCTTAACACTGGGCTAAGGATAGCCCAAGGCAGGTAGCAAGGCCTGAGAACAGTGCTGATTCCATCACCATGAAGCAGGTGAGGCATAAGGCTATCTAGGCCAGCCTCAAAAATAGGAAATCCAGTGCTCCTCCCTTCAGAAAGCTGTTTGCAATCGCAGTCTGCAACACTGCACTGTGGTGTGTGCCTGGTTAGTTGCTAAGTTGTGTCTGACCGCATGGACTGCAGCCCACCAGGCTCCTTGGCCCATGGGACTCTCCAGCTAAGAATACTGGGATGGGTTGCCATTGCCTCCTCTTCCAGGGAGTCTTCCCAACCCAGGGATTGAACCCATGTCTCCTGCAAGCCCCCTGCACTGCAAGTGGATTCTTTACCACTGAGCCACTGGGGAAGCATCTTGGTAACTTACAGCTAATTTGGAAAAAGGGTCCTTGTCCAAGTTTAATTTACTCCCTCTCCATATCCACATCATTCATTCCCAGATTCCAAAGCTCCAAATATCAGTTAAGCATTCTTCTACAAAACTTGTTTTGTAGTTTAAAGTGTTTAATCTTTACTCAAGCAAACATCAAAGATTAAGGTATTTCACCCCATACTATCTTGTGCTTACTCCTATCAAGGGTAAATCATTGGCAAGTGGAATAATTATAACAATTTTTGGAATTGTATCCTCTGCCCAGGAGGGTATTGTGCCTGTATCTCCTTAGTTGAATATATGTTATGAGCTTAAGGTTCAAGCAAACATGCGGCTTTGAGTGGAGGGCTCTTTCCTTTCCAGTTAGCCACTTGTCTCTATGTGTGTCTTTCCTGCTATGATAGTGCAGAGGTCCAAGGCAGTCAATGGTGGTGTTCAAAGGTATCAGTTTTGTCCCAGGATGGAACAACTGGTTCACCTTTTATATCTGGAGAAAATAAATTAGAAGTAATTACATCAGTGTGAGTCCTGGAAAATAATTCAAAATTATATATTGTACAGTAGAAAATTTGGCAAATAAAACTATCATTTTTATCAACAAATTAAATTGACTTTCTTACTATTCTTTTTCACACATTAGAAATTTGTTTAAAATGCATCTAGTAGAATATTTAAAGAAAAGTTATCTTGACATGGAGTCCCTAGATTCTATTGAATTTTATGACTGTTGCAGAGTATTTTTCACTACCGTCACTAATCTTCCTTAAAGGGATGTGTTGTCATTAACTTGTAGGAGAACAGATCCCAAACCTGTTTCTTGTGTCACCAGAGGTATTCGGGGTTCCACTGTGTCAAGTATTCTATGGAATTCAAAAAGACAGAAGACTATGCATTATTTAGTTGATCTCAGAGAACAATGAGGAACTTTGAGCATAGTCTCCTCTTGCATGTGGGTGCCCAGTGTAGTTTTGCCAACTGGGGTGAAAGCCACAATCAAAAGGAAGCATAAAGCTCTTGGTGATCTCTTCCTAATCTACTTTCCAGCTCTTATCCACTGATGGACCCAAGATGGCACATTTTCCTTAATGAAAACTTGCCATCACACATTTAAACCACTTTCTTGGAGTCTTCTACAATTCTGTTTTTCCTCTGCCTAGCATATATGTCACCATGTCTTCCATTTCTTATTCAAGTTCTGAGTTGTTTGACATCTCTGTCAAAGTTTACTCTAATAACCCCAGGTGTTTCTACTCTGTCCCTACAGCACTTGACTCAAGCTACTGACACACTTACCTTGCAGATTTATCGATAATAACTTTCTTCATCCAAACAGTTCCATCTAGGCCGTCCCATTCATTGGGATAAACATGATCTTTCTGTGACTTCAGTCCTCAAAATTGAAGTCTAAATTTCTTAGCATGATTTTTCATGATATGCTCCACCTGTTATTTTCTGAGCCTTTTCTTATCCCGTTTGTATATCACCCTCATGACATCCTGACCTACTAGAAGTTTTTTGAACAGACTGGGTCCACTTCTATATCTCTTGTTGAGGATAATTTTTGAGCTATTCCCTCTGCTATTCCAAGCCCCTTAGCCTAATTTACGGCACATGGTAGGTTCTCCATCAATATTTGTGGGATATAAACTAGATGAGGAGTAGAGATGATATGTCTTGAAGTTCATGGCTCCTGCTAACACATTGCATTACCAGCCTGGTGCACAGAGATGTTTTCCAATCACTTGTGAAGAACCTCCAACTCAACTCTCAGTGCCCAAAGGCATGTTATTCAAATTTTCAAATTGTCCAGATCATTGTCCTGGCTTTGCCACACTTGCCTTAGGATATTTTAAAGTCAGTGAGAAAGGGTATGATAACATATAACACACATGGTACTTTTGTCATCTTCGTCATTTGTTCAGTGGTCCTATCTATAAGCTCTGTGTGCTTAGACATGAAATGTATCTGAGCGTTGGTTTTCCTCTTAGCAAAATACTATAATGATGATTAGCTCATCACGGTATTTAAGAATTAAGAAAGCCTAAGTATAGCAGGTAGAACTTCAAGACATTCAATAAACGTTTGCTTTCCTCTTTCATTATTTTGTGACCATAGTCTAGTTTGGTCTGAGATACATTTCAAATGCTGAACCAAGTTTTGTTTGAGAAGATATTTGAACAATTGCCAAAAGCAGAATATCAAAATCCATGGCTTGCAATTATTCATTCTCTTTCATCCTTTACACTGCTTTAGGTATTCAGATATTGTCTGCATTGCCAAATATATATTAGGTTGATAAATTGAGAGTGAAGGACCATTATCCTAGAGCAATATACACTAGTCTTGGATAGCCTGCGAGAAATGTATGACTTAGTGTAGCATATTTGTAAAGACCATTGGTTATAATTATGGAAACTGGAGGTTTTATCCCAGGACTACTGTTACCTGAATTTGGACAAGTTCCCCATATTTGTAGGGACTATATTATTTTTTCCTACAATAAAATAATAGAATATTGATGGTTGGAGGGGTCATAAATAACTCAAGCTTTTAAAAACTCTGCGATTCTTTTTTAATAATTTTATGTACTTGTTTACTTTTATTTTGGGCTGTGTTGGGTCTTGTTGTTGCGTGGGCTTTTCTCTAGTTGTGGGAAGCAGGAACTACTCTCTAGTCGCTGCATGCAGGCTTCTCAATGCAAGTGGCTTCTCTTGTTTGGAGCACAGGCTCTACAGTGCATGGGTGTCAGTAGTTGTGGCTCAGTGGGTGTGGCTCCCAGGCTGTAGGCTCAACAGCAGCTTAGTTGCTCCAGGGCATGTGGGAGCTTCCTGGGTCAGGGACCAAATCCCTGTGTCCTGCATTGTCAGGCAGATCCTTTACCGCTGAGTCACCAGCGAAGCCCCTCTGATTCTTTTGTGAAGTCGCTCAGTCGTGTCCGACTCTTTGCGACCCCGTGGACTGTAGCCCACCAAGCTCCTCTGACCATGGGATTCTCCAGGCAAGAGTATAGGGTCAATGGTAAAGGCCACAAACAGATAACTATTTTAAAAATTATTAATAAGTAATAAGATAGCACTATAACTATAATGAGTGATTTTATCTTATAAGGAATGCTGTATGAGTTAATCCTTTTGTGTGTGTATATATGCTGTGCTGTGCTTAGTTGCTCAGTTTAGTTCAGTTCAGTCACTCAGTTGTGTCTGACTCTGCGACCCCATGAATCAACCCCATCATCAACTCCTGGAGTTCACTCAGACTCATGTCCATTGAGTCAGTGATGCCATCCAGCCATCTCATCCTCTGTCGCCCCCTTCTCCTCCTGCCCCCATCCCTCCCAGCATCAGAGTCTTGTTGCTCAGTTGTGTCCAATTCTTTGTGACCCCATAGACTGTAGCCCTCCAGGCTCCTCTATCCATGGAAGGCTCCTCTGTCCATGGAATGCTCCAGGCAAGAATACTGGAGTGGGTTTCCATGTCCTCCTCCAGGGTATCTTCCCAGCCCAGAGATCCAACCCAGGTCTCCTGTGTTGCAGGCAAATTCTTCACCAGCTGAGCTACCAGGGAAGCCCGTGTGTGTGTGTGTGTGTGTGTGTGTGTGTGTTTGATCAAAACTGAATTAAAAAGTGATGCTGGGGAGAAACGTTTCCCAGGGAAAAGATGCTGACTGAATCATTTTTTAACGTGGCTGGAAAAATTTTCTTAATGTAATTAAGAAGACAGTACTATATGAAGAACATTCTGCTATGGCTTTATTGGCCCATTTTCTAATTTTAAAAAGAAAACATATTACAAATGAAATGAATGGGCCATAATACATGCCGTATGCCAGTTAGAATGATGGATAGGCTCCAAGAAGAAATAACCAATGTCCACAATAGGCTTGTGAAAAGAGTAAGGCCTTGGTTTTTTGTAGCCCATAGAAGTGAAAGCATTCAATGACCCCCTCTAACAAATGAATAATTTTCATTATCTGTGAGTATTCTTTTATTTTCTCTTCCTTACATTATTCTATTCAACTTGGTCTCCTAGTTTTATAATTAGAAGTCCTTGAATATGAGTAGAAAGGAAAGAGAAAACCTCTAAAAGGGAATACTCTTTGTAAAGGCAAGTATTGCTTTTCAGAAAATCGCAGAGGTGATCCTTCTTTGCAGTAGTCAGAGAAAGCATTTTGATGGAGTGATGATGGATCTGTCTGAAAGTAATGACGGATGTTTGTTTCTTGTTAAACAATGCAGCTTTTCAGAATGTTAAATATAGCTTTTTATGCCCTCTGGCCAACAAAGTGCTGTGTGGGTGTGCCATGTGGTACGTAGTAAGTACACTCCCAGGCCGTACAAGGGAGCTCTGATGAGGCATCTTAAGCAGGGGAAGGAGAAAGTATTGCCCTGGAATTGTGCAAGGACTAGACCAAAAACTGTACCCAAAGCAGCACAGTGATACTGGATTTAGGGGGCTGAACAAAGGAGAGTCCGCCCAGGTGAAAAAGGGCCAGGGCATTTTCAGATAGAATCAATATTTGAAGTTATTAGATAATCATGCATGGTTCTGGGTGTTCTCATTAATTGTGGTAGAGTCCCATTCTGAACCACAGTGGAAAAGGAACAATGCACCCCCATCGAGCAGTGTTGGTTATTATTTTTTTCTCAGCTGAAAACCCACCCTTCTGCATTCTTCTTTATGATACAAAGCTTAAAGATTTGCAATCCACATTTCTCCTTTGGAAACTGAGTTTATGTCAGATTTCAGCAATAGGAGTGCAAGGGGAAGACCAAGAGTCTGGCTGAATTAAAAGGATAAACGCAGGGTTGCCAGTAAGCACCCAGAATGCTTTAGGGTGACTCGAAGAGGACTTAGGAGGAACTTTTTTTTTTTTTTTTATGTTTTCATTTGGAAGTGAAAACTATGCTGCCCATGCTCCACGCAAATGGAGGACAGGTATATTGTTCTAATTACTGACTTTGATTAAACCATCGTCCAGCCTATTTCTCACTCCCATCCTCCATCAGACATCCCTTGCTGGGGCCAGAGACTCTGTTGGCCCAGGAGGAACATGTCTTAGGCTTCTTTTGCAGCTTTCTTATACTTGCATTATGCTGACATTAGTTCAGCATTTTCTTGAATTCTCTCACCTATTCCTGAGTTTCATTCTCTTTCCCATTGTGGGTTTATTCCTTTGGAAAACTCCAAACTTTGATATCATTTGAATTTGGCTGTGAACTAGAGGTGAATCTATATACTCTCTCCTCCATCTTAAAGCTAAAGTTTTCAATCTTCTTTAAAGAAATTGTTACAAATTATCATTGACATTGATTTGTGCTTCCATGTCTTTTTCATTCAGTAAAAATTTGATGATATCTTCTTTGATTTTTCAATATTGCCACATTGCTTCAGGTAAATAAGTTATTACTATTTATTGAGAAATTGCCGATCAGATTTATACTATGTGCAAGAAAAATATGTAAAGATAGTACTTGGAATAAGCCATAATCTCAGATGTATCTTCTTATTTGCGATTCACTTTTCACTTGCTGTTCACCTTAGCAAGTCACGTAACCTCCCTGAGCTGCTAAATTTCTCATGCTGAGAATAATGATACTTATCTCATAGACTTATCTTAAAAATTCAAGTAGGTAATGTATATTCTGAAGCAAATAAATTACCAGGAAACCAAGGAATTTTGAAAGAGTGTATTAATTAAAGTCATAGTATAGTTAATGTGTTGTTCAGTTGCTAAATTGCATCCGACTCTTTGCAACCCTATGGACTGTAGCCCACCAGACTCCTCTGTCCATGGAATTTCCCAGGCAAGAATACTGGAGAGGATTGCCTGTTTTTTTCTGCAGGGGATCTTCCTGGATCAGGGATTGAACCTATGTTTTCTGCATTGGCGGGAAGATTCTTTACTACTGAGCTACCCATAGTGGTTGCCCGTAGTGGTTGATAGGAAGTGATAAATGTAGTCCTAACCAAACATATCCATTTTTTGAACTTAAGAAAGTGAAAACTTAGAAAAACGTGAGTGAAATGTTTTCTGTATACAAGAAGCATTTACTGGGAATGAAAGAAGAAACACTTGCCTGAGAAAAGGCTCCACATTTCCGATGATTTTGGCAAAGAAGTTGTGTAGTTTAAGAGAAGAGGAAGAACCAGCCACATAGATCTAAGTGCACAAGTATTGTTGGCAGAGCAACCCCCTACCCTCACTCCAAAACTGTCATAAATTAGTCCCTGGAAACTGTGAATTCATTATATTACATTGCAAAGGTATCATTGCAGATGTAACTAAGGTTATGAATTTTAAAATAGGGCCATTATCCTGCATTAACCTGAACTTAGCATATTAAAAAACTAAGAGTTACCACTTTGCCGACAAAGGTCCATATAGTCAAAGCTGTGGTTTTTCCAGTAGTCATATATGGATATGAGAGTTGGACCATAAAGAAGGCTGAGCACCAAAGAATGATGCTTTTGAACTGTGGTGCTAAGGAAGATTCTTGAGAGTTCCTTGGACAGCAAGGAGATAAAACCAGGCAATCCTAAAGGAAATCAGTCCTGAATATTCATTGGAAGGACTGGTGCTGAAGCTGAAACTCCAATAGTTTGGCCACCTGATGCAAAGAACTGACTCATTGGAAAAGACCCAGATGCTTGGAAATGTTGAAGTTAGGAGGAGAAGGAGGTAACTGCAGATGAGGTGGTTGGATGGCATCACTGACTCAATGGGCATGATTTTGAGCAAATTCTGGGAGATAGTAAGGGACAAGGAAGCCCGGCATGCTGCAGTCCATGGGGTCACAGAGAGTGGAACATGACTTGGTGACTGAACAACAAAAAGGCCACCCATGGATATGACACCTGCCATAGTATTTGAAGGGTCACACACAAGTAAGATAACTGATCTGCAGTGTTTTTTCTCTGTGGGTATCTCTGATGCTGGGAAAGGTTGAGGGCAGAAGAAGAGTGTGTCAGAGGATGAGATGGCAGGATGGCATCACTGATGCAATGGACGTGAACTTGGGCAAACTCCGGGAGATGGTGAGGAACAGGGAGGCCTGACATGCTGAAGTCCATGGACTTGCAAAGAGTCAGACATGACTGGGCAGCTGAACAACAGCAACAACTGCAAAGAGAGTAAGCTTTGAAACTCTGGTCATGGAATGCAGCTTATGTCAAAAGCTGCAACCTGACCAGAGACTAAAGGTGATTCAATATGTTCGCCAAATAAACAGCCTCTCTCTTTTTGGTGAAATCATCTTCCTAATTCCATATTTTGTTGTTGTTCAATTGCTCAGTAATGTCTGACTCTTTGCCACCCCATGGACTGCAGCATGCCAGGCTTCCCTCTCCTTCACCATCTCCCTCCTTGCTCAAACTCAGGTCCATTGAGTTGATGATGCCATATTTACTTTGGTAGTTTTCTCCCTACTTTCCACTTTTAGGAAATCAAAAATCTGTCATAGTCATTATTACTGTAGTTCAGTTCAGTTCAGTTCAGTCGCTCAGTCATGTCCGACTCTCTGCAATCCCATGAATCGCAGCACGCCAGGCCTCCCTGTCCATCACCAACTCCCGGAGTTCACTCAGACTCATGTCCATCGAGTCAGTGTTGCCACCCAGCCATCTCATCCTCTGTCGTCCCCTTCTCCTCTTGCCCCCAATCCCTCCCAGCATCAGAGTCTTTTCCAATAAGTCAACTCTTCTCATGAGGTGGCCAAAGTACTAGAGTTTCAGCTTTAGCACCATTCCCTCCAAAGAAATCCCAGGGCTGATCTCCTTCAGAATGAACTGGTTGGATCTCCTTGCAGTCCAAGGGACTCTCAAGAGTCTTCTCCAACACCACAGTTCAAAAGCATCAATAATGCCAATTTACGTCAACTTCAGAGGTCACTTATGTATTGGAGGTGGTGGTTGTGGTTTAGTTGCTAAGTCGAGTCTGACTCTTGCAACCCTACGATCTGTAGCCTTCCAGGTTCCTTTGTCCGTGGGATTTCACAGGCAAGAATACTGGACTGGGCTGCCATTTCCTTCTCCAAGGGATCTTCTGAACCCAGGGATTGAACCCACGTCCCTGGGGCTCCTGCATTGGCAGGCAGATTCCTTAATGACTGAGCCACCGGTCAGTATATATTAATTTATTCATTCAAAAATATGCATTTAGTACCTACTATACCCTGAGCATTATGGTAAATTCCTAGGGTCATTGTCCTTTATTGCTCAGTTGCTCAGCTGTGTCTGCCTCTCTGTGACCCCATGGACGGCAGCACGCCAGGCTTCCTTGTCTTTCACAATCTCATGGAGCTTGCTCAAACTCATTTCCATTGAGTCAGTGGAGTCATCCAACCATCTTGTTCTCTGTTGTCCCCTTCTCCTTCCTTCAATCTTTCCTAGAATCAGGGTCTTTTCTACTGAGTCAGCTCTTCACATGTGGCCATGAGTAAGCTCTTCTTACAGGTGGCCAAAGTATTGGAGTTTCACCTTCTAATGAATATTCAGGGTTGATTTCCTTTAGGATTCACTGGCTTGGTCTCCTTGCAGTCCAAGTGACTCTCAAGAGTCTTCAACATCACAGCTCAAAAGCATCAAGTGTTCAGCATTCATTCTTCTTTATGGTCCAACTCTCACATCCATACATGACTAGGGGAAAAACCATAGCTTTGACTAGATGGAAATTTGTTGGCAAAGTAATGTCTCTGCTTTTTAATGTGCTGTCCAGGTGTGTCATAGCATCTTTTAATTGTTCCTTATGAAGTTAAAATCCCAAAATGTCTAAGGGAAGCATGGGAATTAGGGAATGGAAAACTGCAAGCTATCCATCAATAAATGCAATTGTAATAGATTCTCTAAAAAGAGAATAGTGGAGAATGAGTGATCTTTGTAAAAGGCCTAAATGATGACAATAAAAACTCTAGTGATGAGACTTCCTTGATGATCCAATCACTAAATTTCTGCAATCCCAATGCAGGAGGCCTGGGTTTGAATCCTGATCAGGGAACTAGATCCCACATACTACAGCTAACACCAGGTGTATCCAAAGTTTAAAAAAAAAATTGTTTAAAAAAAATGTATATCTTAGGATCAGTTCAGTTCAGTCACTCATCGTGTCTGACTCTCTGCAACCCCATGAACTGTAGCACTCCATGACCTCCCTATCTATCACCAACTCCTTCTCCAAGGGATCTTCTGAACCCAGGGATTGAACCCACATCTCCTGGGGCTCCTGCAGGAGAGGACAGGAGTTTACTCAAACTCATGTCCATTGAGTCAGTGATGCCTTCCAACCATCTCATCCTCTGTCATTCCCTTCTCCACCTTCATCTTTCCCAGCATCGGGGTCTTTTCAAATAAGTCAATTCTTTGCATCGGGTGGCCAAAATATTGGAGTTTCAGCTTCATAATCAGTCCTTCCAATGAATATTCAGGACTGATTTCCTTTAGGATGGACTAATTGGATCTCCTTACAGTCCAAGGGACTCTCTAGAGAGTCCAACACCACAGTGCAAAAACATCAATTCTTTGGTAATCAGCTTTCTTTATAGTCAAACTCTCACATCCATACATAACTACTGGAAAAACCATAGCTTTGACTAGACAGACCTTTATTATCAAAGTGATATCTCTGCTTTTGAATATGCTGTCTAGTTTTGTCATAACTTTTCTTCCAAAGAGCAGGCATCTTTTAACTTAATGGCTGTAGTCACCATCTGCAGTGATTTGGGAGCCCAAGAAAACAAAGTCTGTCACTGTTTCCATTGTTTCCCCATCTATTTGCCATGAAGTGATGGGACTGGATGCCATGATCTTAGTTTTCTGAATGTTGAGCTTTAAGCCAACCTTTTCACTCTCCTCTTTCACTTTCATCAAGAGGCTCTTTAGTTCTTCTCACTTTCTGCCATAAGGGTGGTATATCTGAGAACCTCATCTGCATATCTGAGGTTCTTGATGTTTCTTCCAGAAATCTTGATTCCAGCTTGTGCTTCTTCCAGCCTGGCATTTTGCATAATGTATTCCTCTTATAAGTCAAATAAGCAGGGTGACAATATACAGCCTTGACATACCCTTTCCCAATTTGAAATTGGTCTGTTGTTCCATGTCCAGTTCTAACTTTCTTCTTGGCCTGCATACAGATTTCTCAGGAGACAGGTCAGGTGATCTGGTATTCCCATCTCTTGAAGAAATGTCCATAGTTTGTTGTGAATCACGTTAAAAGGTCAATAAAGCAGAAGTAGATGTTTTTCTGGAACTCTCTTGCTTTTTCCATGATCCAGCAGATGTTGGCAATTTGATCTCTGGTTCCTCTGCTTTTTCTAGATCCAGCTTGAACATCTGGAGGTTCTCGGTTCATGTATTGTTGAAGCCTGGCTTGGAGAATTTTGAGCATTACCTTACTAATGTGTGAGATGAATGCAATTGTGTGGTAGTTTTAACATTCTTTTGCATTGCTTTTCTTTGAGATTGGAATGAAAACTTACTTTTCCAGTCCTGTGGCCACTGCTGAGTTTTCCAAATTTGCTGACATATTGAGTGCAGCACTTTCACAGCATCATCTTTCAGGATTTGAAATAGGTCAACTGGAATTCCATCACCTCCACTAGCTTTGTTCATAGTGATGCTTTCTGAGGCCCACTTGACTTTGCATTCCAGGATGTCTGGCTCTAGGTGAATGATCACACCATTATAACTAATTTTTAGGATAGTGGCAAGGGTATCTCATTATTAAATGAGATAATACATATTCACTTTTAAGGCTTTTGTATAATTACATGAGATGATAAGTGCACATCTTGGGTTAATGTGCTGACCCCCAGAGAACACTCAATTGAGATGGGAAATAATCATCTTATTTCAACAGCTTCTGCCACTAAAAAGAGATAAAGCATGGGTATCACTGACTGTCTTGACCTGCTGTCACAGCATTTCACCATATAAAATTTCCTGTCTTCAGAAGAGGGCAGATTAACTGTCCTTTCCCTTTTTTAAAATAGACAACCTTCCTTAAGATAGATTCTCCAGTTACTTAAGTTGTCTCATGAAGTGGAAGCTACTTTTCTTACTGAGCACTAGGAAAAGTGATGGCAAGTTCTTTTTCAGAGAGGAATCACTCAATCCTACTAAGAAATCAACTCACTTTTCTAAAGATGGACTTTTCCTCCCATTCATCAGCAAATTTGCAAGTCTCGAAGCATTAATTAAAATTTCTTCACCAAACATCTTTTGTTAATGAACTATTTTCCAAGTTCAAATGGTGCTGTTGATGCCACTAGAGAATATGGAATTTGCATCACACCTGGAGTGTATGAGAAAAAGCACATTCACAAAATGTAAAGCTCTGGCCACTGGGAACATCCAACAAGCTGTTTTCTGAAAGGAAAAATAGCTGCAGTGTGGACTTTGAAGTATACATTCAAAAATATTTCCAAGTCAGTTTTGAACTATTTTAAATGAATTATTTTCAGGATGTTAGTCATGGATTTCATTGCTTGAAATATACATGTGAAAAAGGGAATAACACCACTTATTTTAGGATAAGGAGGTAATTTGGGCTGAGTGGTGCATTCATCCCTTGGCTATTGGTACCTTAAAGAAATGCCAGGAGGATGCACAGTTCTATAAATGTAAACCATCATAATGTGCTTTTAAAAAGTTCCTAGGGATGTAGAATTTTTCCAACATAATACATTCAATTTTGGTCTCATTTTCTTGTCTATTTTTATTGTATTTGTTTATTCATAACCTGACTTGTTCAAAAATAATTCAAACTGTCTTATAAAAATGCAGATCTTAGAGCAGAATGAAAAACAGAAGGAAGTGAAAACATTTGAAATAAAGGGAAAAATACAGAAAGTAAGACTGAACCAGTTGATAGATAAGTGACCACTTCGAAGTTTATGTGTTGCTCAAGGTGCCACACATTTGAATCTAAGCTTATTTATTTTGAGAAAGAGCAGCTCTTTTCTTGTTTTGAGACTGTGGGTTAGCTTTCTTCCATTGGTCCCTGTGAACAGAACACTGCACAAAATCATGAGCAAAATCCTCAAAATGTCCCTATATGAAGCACACCTATAAGTTGCATGCTTCCCTGGTGGCTCAGCTGGTAAAGAATCTGCCTGCAATGCGGGAGACCTGGGTTCGATCCCTGGGTTGGGAAGATCCCCTGGAGAAGGGAAAGGCTACCTACTACAGTATCTTGGCCTGAAGAATTCTAGAGACTGTACAGTCCATGGGGTCGCAAAGAGTCAGGCACTACTGAGTGAATTTCACTTTCGCAAGTTTCATAGCACTGGTTCTTTTGAGCTTCATGAATACAGGTAGCTGGTATGATATCAACACATTCAATATGCACAGTTTCTTCAATGGTCTGATACGATGCTGCCCATATTATCAGAATGGATGGGTGTGCATCTATCAGCTTCCTTCTCCATTAATGCCCTTCTCTTAGATTATTTTTTTTAAAGGACATGATATTGAATTCCAGTAAAGAATTCAATATCATGCTCCCCTAGAGGTTCCTCTGGCATGCTTAAATCATCTGAGCCAGAGAGAAGACTGACCCACTCTCGAAGAACACCAGGAATCTGTGTTGTAACTGCAATAAAAAATAAAAAAATAGGGAAAAGAAACTAAAAAAAAAAAACAAAACTCAGTTCTCGCTCTACTTATTTAGTAGAGAATTGCTTTATACATCAATTAGTTTATTAAAAACAAATACTTATTGAGGCTCCCTTCACTCCAGTTTTTCTGGAGGTCACAATGATCATACAATAAATCTAATTCAAGACATACAAGAAGAAACTGATGAGTGCCGAAACATTGTTTTGAACTTTTCAAGGAGAGTTAGAAAGAACATGGTGTACGTATATTTAGGAGTCAGAAGGAGGATGGATAATCTTTAGGAGAAGACAGACAAAGGGTGAAAAAAAGAAAACATGAGAACAAAGAGATGGTGATGTTTTAGATTTCAGAACAATGGAAATCTTTGAGAAATAGGCAGGGCCATCAATGTCAAAAAGCTGGAAAGAGGTGAAGGGGGGTGAACAGTGAGGGACCATCATTGCTTATGATGATAAAAGACCGATGTCAACTTTTAGCAACCTAAATATCCGTTGACTGATGAATGGGTAAAGTTGTGGTATGTACATATAGTAGAATATTACTCAGCCATAGACAGGAAATTCGATCATTTGTAGAGATGTGGATGAACCCTGAGTCTGTCACACAGAGTGAAGTCAGTCAGTCGGAGAAAAAAACAAATATCGTATATTAATACATATGGACTCCACAAAACTGGTACAGATGATCTTATTGGCAGGGGAGGGATAGAGACACAGACATAGAGAATGGACTTGTAGACCTAGCCAGGGAAGGAGAGGGTGAGACAAATTGAAGCAGTAACACTGACATATATACAGCACCCTGTGTGAAACAGACAGCTAGTGGGAAGCTGCTGTAGAGCACAGGGAGCTCAGCTCAGTGTTCTGTGCTGACCTAGAAGGTGGAAGGTTCAAGTGGGAGGAGATATATGTATACAGATAGCCTATTCACTTTACTGTACAGCAGAAACTAACACAACATTGTAAAGCAATTATATTCCAACAACAACAACCAAAAAAAACATTTAGCAATGGAATAGCTAACAAGAGAAGAGTGGTTGCCGTTTTAAAATGATGTTATTCTAATTCTTTCTAAATAAAATTAACTATTTTCATCATACAATGGGTAACCTTTGCAGACTGGCTTCTGTGCTTAGAAAGTCTCAAGTCTTCTTCATTCACTCAAGTCTCCTCCATGTCTCTTCATGGTTTGATACCTCTTTTTACTGCTGAATAGCATTCCATTATCTGGATAAACCACTGTTTATCTACTCACCTAGGGCATCTGGGTGGCTTTCAAGTTTTGGCAACTATGAATGAAGCTGTTATAAACATTAATGTTCAGGGTTTTGTGTGAACATACGTTTCCAACTCATTTGAGTATATATTAAGGTGGGTTCTTTGTATATTTTGGATATAAGTCCTTTATCACATAGGTGTTTTGCAAGTATTTTCTCCTAGACCATGTGTCTTTTCATTCTCTGAACAGTGTTTGCAGAGCAGAGATGTTTCTAAAATTAAGTCTAGCTTTTTGGTGATTTCTTTCAAAGGTCACACATTTAGTGTCATATCTAAAATCAAGCCCATTTTCTAGGTTTTCTCTTATGTTTTAGAAGCTTTATAATTTCACATTTTACATTTAGGTATATGGTCCATTTTGAGTTAATTTTTTTGAAGGATATAAAATTTATGTCTAGATCCTATCCCTCATTTTTTGGCACATGGTTGACCAGTTGTTCCAGCACTATTTGTTGAAGTGACTATCTTTTCTTCATTGAATTGCCATTGCTCCTTTGTTGAGTTTACAATCAATTGACTAGATTTGTGTGGCCTATTTCTGGGTTCTCTGTTCTGTTCCATGGACCAATTTGTTTATTATTTTCCAGTGCCACATTATCTTCATGACCACAGCTTTTGAGTGAACACTGAAGTTAGTGCTGTCAGCCCTCCAACTTTGTTCCACTTAGTAATATTTTGTCTATTTTGGGTCTTTTGCCTTTATATGTAAACTTTATAATCAATTTCTTGATATTCAAATCATAACTTGCTGAGGTTTTTGTTGGAATTGTATTGAACTTATAAATCACATTGGGAATAACTAACTTCTTAACAATATTGAGTCTTCATATTATAATTTAGAAGCTAGACTTCATTGTTTGAAGATACAGCATTCTAAAACATGGAGATTATTTCCAAGAACTAAAGAATAGACAATTCTGGGTTTATGCAGATTATGGTAAAAGTAAAATATAGAGTCTATTTTTCTTCTTAAAAACACATTTACTAAACCCAAGAGTGTTGCCTATATGTGTTAATATATCAGTTCATGCTCAGGAGATTTATCTCTATCAGTATGGGCTCTGTAAAACTGCAAAGATCTTGGACGCTCTTATAATGAAAAATGCACACATTTCATTTCTTTAAGAAGACACAGATTGTGGAAGCTCACAAAACTTGCCTTGTGTTTACCAAAAACTCTAGTCCCTTATACATAGTTGCCATTAAATGCCATCAAAAGCACATTTAACCTCCAAAAAGTAAAGATGGTATTGCTTCTTGGTATTTATTAAAAAGACATTAGCAGAGTTTCAACTTATTCACTTTTTATGCTTCTGACAAAGAAAATCAACCTCCAGGGTGATGTATGTTAAATACTCTGTAACTGTTTGAAACTGGCTCAACAGCTAGTTATCGACTTTTCAATTCACAACATGGAACCCGTGGATTAAGCTCATGATCAACTTCCCATCAAAATAGGGTGGATTTTAAATTAATTCCCACTCCCATCCTCCAGGACACTATTCTCTGAATAACTGAAAGACCACCCTTTTATGTCTCCTAAAAGGGAGTGGCAGAATATATCAGCAGAAGAAAGAATAGTGGATGTATTGAATTTGATTTTACATATGACTTGCCCTCTTTAAGGCAATGTTCTAACAGTTGTGTTGGTCAATCAATCAAAGCATTTTGAAAGAATATTTAGCCACTCCCATACTTTTGACCTGGGGTATGGCTTTAGAGTTTAGCTACCCAGTGACTCAGTGGCAAACACTCTGCCTTCAATGTGCAGAGACACAGGTTCTGCAGGAGACACAGGAGCTGCAGGAGACACAGGTTCGATCCCTGGGTAGGGAAGATCCCCTGCAGGAGGGCATGGCAACCCACTCGAGTACTCTTGCATGGAGAATCCGTGGACAGAGCAGCCTGGAGGGCTACAATCCATAGGGTAACAGAGTCAGACATGCCTGAAGTGACTTAGCACACATCAGTTCAGTTCAGTTCAACCGCTCAGTCGTGTCTGACTCTTTGCGACCTCATAAATCGCAGCATACCAGGCCTCCCTGTCCATCACCATCTCCTGGAGTTCACTCAAACTCACGTCCATCGACTCGGTGATGCCATCTAGTCATCTCATCCTCTGCCATCCCCTTCTCCTCCTGCCCCCAATCCCTCCAAGCATCAGAGTTTTTTCCAATGAGTCAGCTCTTCACATCAAGAGGATAAAGTACTGGAGTTTCAGCTTTAGCATCATTCCTTCCAAAGAACACCCACAGCTGATCTCCTTTAGAATGGACTGGTTGGATCTCTTTGCAGTCCAAGGGACTCTCAAGAGTCTTCTCCAACACCACAGTTCAAAACATCAATTCTTCGGCACTCGGCTTTCTTCACAGTCCAACTCTCACATCCATACACGACCACTGGAAAAACCATAGCCTTGACTAGATGGACCTTTGTTGGCAAAGTAATATCTCTGCTTTTCAATATGCTATCTAGGTTAGTCATAACTTTCCTTCCAAGGAGTAAGAGTCTTTTAATTTCATGGCTGCAATCACCATCTGCAGTGATTTGGGAGCACAAAAAAATTAAGTCTGACACTGTTCCACTGTTTCCCCATCTATTTCCCATGAAGTGATAGGAGCAGATGCCATGATCTTCATTTTCTGAATGCTGAGCTTTAAGCCAACTTTTTCAATCTCCTCTTTCACTTTCATCAAGAGGCTTTTGAGTTCCTTTTCACTTTCTGCCATAAGGGTGGTGTCATCTGCATATCTGAGGTTACTGAGATTTCTCCCAGCAATCTTGATTCCAGCTTGTGTTTCTTCCAGCCCAGTGTTTCTTATGATGTACTCTGCATATAAGTTAAATAAGCAGGTTACAATACACAGCCTTGATGTACTCCTTTTCCTATTTGGAACCAGTCTGTTGTTCCATGTCCAGTTCTAACTGTTGCTTCCTGACCTACATACAGATTTCTCAAGAGGCAGGTCAGGTGGTCTGGTATTTCCATCTCTTTCAGAATTTTCCACAGTTTATTGTGACACAGTCAAAGGCTTTGGCATAGTCAATAAAGCAGAAATAGATGTTTTTCTGGAACTCTCTTGCGTTTTCCATGATCCAGCAGATGTTGGCAATTTGATCTCTGGTTCCTCTGCCTTTTCTAAAACCAGGTTGAACATCTGGAAGTTCACAGTTCACGTACTGCTGAAGCCTGGCTTGGAGAATTTTGAGCATTCCTTTGCTAGTGTGTGAGATGAGTGCAATTGTGCGGTAGTTTGAGCATTCTTTGGCATTGCCTTTCTTTGGGATTGGAATGAAAACTGACCTTTTCCAGTCCTGTGGCTATTGCTGAGTTTTCCAAATTTGCTGTCATATTGAGTGCAGCACTTTCACAGCATCATCTTTCAGGATTTGAAAGAGCTCAACTGGAATTCCATCACCTCTACTAGCTTTGTTTGTAGTGATGCTTTCTAAGGCCCACTTGACTGCACATTCCAGGATGGCTGGCTCTAGGTTATCATACCATCATGGTTATCTTGGTCGTGAAGATCTTTTTTGCACAGTTCTTCTGTGTATTCTTGCCACCTCTTCTTAATATCTTCTGCTTAGGGTTAATACATATTTTTTTTATCATAAGTGTTAAAGTTTCAAGTTTGCAATTTCTGTTAATTTATGAATATGTCTTTTAAAAAAATAAGCATAATACATCACTTTTTAAAATTATTCATTGAATTTAAAAAAATGTTTTTTCCATATGAAAATATTAAATAATTTTAAAGAGAAACTTGTGGACCAGACAGTAAAGCTTATTAGATATAGAATATGTGAAATTATCTTAATTTTGCCTTCATACTTCTGTCATAGTTTGTATTTATTATTCTTTTTTACTTTACTTTCAAACAAATTGTACTCAAATCTGAAAATTGCAATATGTTTTTCTTGAGACTCATCACATTCTGATCCTTTCTCAAATATTTCAAAGTGTCATTTCTTTTTCTTATTCCATGGGTGCTTTTAAGATTGTCTCATGATCTTCTAAAGCATAAAAAACTGTATTTCATTATATTTTTCTGTTCTTTTTTTTAAAAAAACTTACAGGAGTTGGAATTTTAGAAAGTAGCTATATTTCTACATTTTTTGTCCCATTTTTCAGTTATTTGTTTCTTTTATACTTCATTTAGAGCTGATCACTGGGCTCAGATTTCCAGATCATTACTTCATTCTCCAGCTTTTTTTCCCTGTTAAACCATCTGTCTAATTTTTTATTTCAATGGTTCCGTTTTTATATTATAAGATCCTATAATTTCTTCTTTCAGAGAGGCAATATTCTTTCACTATCTGTTTGAATATGCAGTAAGCTCACTTTGAATTGTTCTGTTTACTCTATCAACTCTTTCTCTTTGTGTTCCTTTATTTTCTTAGATGCCCCCTTATCATCATGTTGGCGTTCTGAGTTTGGTAATTACAAGCTGTTTGCTCACATTTGCATCTTAGAACTCCTGATTCATTCTGAAGATGTTCGATCTGATGACAGTGACTTGTCCTCAGTGATTTTAGCTGTGGTATGAGAGTTGATGGGTATAGGAGGCTCCATAGGACTCCCTGCTAATCCAATGAGAAAACAAACACTCCCTGCATTAGTCTAAGCACACTAGTCCCTGGAGCCTGCAGATGAACACAAATAAGATGTTGGCAGTGTCCAGAAAGTCCATTTTCTATGAATGCTGCCCTGCAGAAACTACCCAGAAGGCCCCCTGGGTTCCCTCCTTTGAATTCCTTCAAATTCTGTACTTAGAGATTCCCTGACATCAACTATGCTTCTTTGCTTAGCATTTCTGCACACCATTTCAGCTCAGACCTTTTAAAATTCCATTTATTCAAAGGTATAATTCATTATCAGGATAGAGCTTCCCTGGCAGCTCAGACAGTAAAAGAATCTTCCAGAAATATGAGAGACCTGAATTTAGATCCCTGGATCGGGAAGATCCCATGGGGGAAGGGAATGGCAACCCACTCTAGTATTCTTGCCTGGAGAATCCCATGGAGAGAGGAGCCTGATGAACTACAGTCCATGGGGTCACAAAGAGTCAGGCATGACTGAGTGACTAATGCTTTCACACTTTCATCCTGAAAAATTAGGCTTTATATGTTTGAAATTTCCCAGAATGGCACTCCTGCATTCCTTTTCTGCTGACCAGCTTTCTAACAGATTTAAATTTTTCTGAAGTACACTTGCTGTCCCCTGACTTGGTGTGGGATGCAGGTAGATGTGTGCTCATCCTGCTCTTGATCCGATTTCCACTTTATTCTCTAAAGAAACTCTCATGTCAAATTAAAATGCAATTATTTTCTTATCTTGATAATACCCTGTAATTTCTCTAATGCAGTTTCAGAGGAATGATAAAAGCAAATGGGTATTGCTTCTCCTAAAAGAGCTGTAAACCAAGGGGAACAGAGTTGCATATGTCACGGATTTAACATTGATACATTTTATGCCATCTTGAACTCCACGAGGAAGCATCTTCCTTCCCCAATGAGTTTCTTGGGACCAGTCATTTCAATTAAGTTGTTTATATTACCAAGCCTATTTGCACAAGCACATGCTTAGCTGCCCTTCCTGATAGCATAATGGACGGGTTAAATGATAGAGATAAAGTTTTCTGTCTAGCTGAAGTTCTTGTGCGTTTGTGTGTGTGTGTGTGTGTGTGTGTGTGTGCTTGCAGGTGTGTGTGTGTGTATTCACTTACAGACCTCGATAGACCTAACCTTCCCTTCAGGATTGGATGGATACATTACCCACACATTTCTTCAAGACTCAACTTTAGTATCACATGTGCATGCGTGCCCACTCACTAAGTCATGTCTGACTCTTTGCCACCCCATGGACTGCAGCCTGCCAGGCTCCTTCATTCATGTGATTCACAAGACAAGAATACTGGAATGGGTTGCCATTTCCTCCTCCAGGGGATCTTCCCAACCTAGGGAAGGAATCCACATCTTCTGCATTAGCAAGTGGATTCTTTACCACTGAGCCACCTGGGAAGCCCATCACACTCTATAGGAGACTATTTTTTCTCCCTCTGGGTTTGGGTATGTTCCCCTTCATGTGCTGAGAGCTCTGTTATCCCAAGGTCTATGGATTACATCACCCGGTAATGTATTTTTTTTCTCTGTCTGACCTTTCCCATCATCCTGTCTTCCACTGAATCTGATCTATTTGAGAGCAAGATTGGTGGATGCTCTCTGATCATTCTCTTGCGATGGTCTGTCACATAGTGAGATTTATAGGCTCAATGCAAATATTTTTAATATTGATACACACACATAAACACACAGAGAGAGTTATTCATACATAATGTCAATTATATAGAAAATAAATGCAACTGTTACAGTGAACAATCCTATCTTGCTTAAGTTAGTTGGCCCTATGTATCCTTGAAAGCTATTTGTTTCTAGATATTAGTTAGTTAGTTCAGTCTCTCAGTCATGTCCGACTCTTAGAGACCCCATGAATTGCAGCACGCCAGGCCTCTGTCCATCACCAACTCCCGGAGTTCACCCAAACTCACATCCATCGAGTCGGTGATGCCATCCAGCCATGTCATCCTCTGTCGTCCCCTTCTCCTCCTGCCCCCAATCCCTCCCAGCATCAGAGTCTTTTCCAATGAGTCAACTCTTCACATGAGGTGGCCAAAGTATTGGAGTTTTAGCTTTAGCATCATTCCTTCCAAAGAACACCCAGGACCGATCTCCTTTAGAATTATCAGTACATATTTATATGAGTATATCTTGTGGATTCTCATTTAAAGCATACACAAACTTTAACCATAGAACGTGGTTTATGTTTATAATTTTGTATACTGATAACATAAAATTTTTAGTCTCATTACATATAAATTTGTCTTATAAATACGCATACATATAAGATTTGCATCTGTATTTGTATATGTTCACATATAGTATTTGTAAATGTAAAGAGTGGTAAGGAGAGGGAAAGGAGAAGAAATGCTTCTTATTACTATATTACTATGCTGCTGCTGCTGCTGTTGCTAACTTGCTTTAGCCATGTCCCACTCCTAGCAACCCCATGGACTGCAGCCTACAAGGCTCCTCAGTCCATGGAATTTTCCAGGCAAGAGTACTGGAGTGGGTTGCCATTGCCTTCTGCGTTATTACTATGAGATATTGGATATTAATGACTGGAAAAGTTTGTGTTATTTAGTTATTTTCATGTTTTATTTTAATGTGTGTATGTGTGTATATTTCTTTTCAAGAATCAGGGGTTGACAGAGAAATAAAGGAATATTGTGGACTTCGAGCCCGTAGGATCTTCACATGTATTATAAAGCACATTTTACATCTATTTACGCAGGTATCAGTTCACTTCAGTTAAGTTCATTTCAGTTGTTCAGTCATATCCGACTCTTTGTGACCCCATGGACTGCAGCACACCAGGATTCCTGTCCATCACCAGCTCCTGGAGCTTGCTCAAACTCATGTCTGTCAAGTCAGTGATCCCATCCAACCATCTCATCCTCTGTCATCCCCTTCTCCTCCTGCCTTCTATCTTTGCCAGCATCAGGGCTTTTACAATGAGTCAGTTCTTAGCATCAGATGGCCAAAGTATTGGAGTTTCAGCTTCATCATCAGTCCTTCCAGTGAATATTCAGGACTGATTTCCTTTAGGATGGTCTGGTTGAATCTCCTTGCTGTCCAAGGGACTCTCAAGAGTCTTCTCCAACATCACAGTTCAAAAGCATCAATTCTTTGGTCCTCAGCTTTCTTTATAGTTCGACTCTCACATTCATACATGATTACTAGAAAAAAACATAGCTTTGACTAGATGGATGTTTGCTGGCAAAATAATGTCTCTGCTTTTTAATATGCTGTCTAGGTTGGTCATAACTTTTCTTCCAAGGAGCACATGTCTTTTAATTTCATAGCTGCAGTCACCATCTGCAGTGATTTTGGAACCCAAGAAAAAAAGTTCTGTCACTGTTTCCATTGTTTACTCATCTATTTACCATAAAATAATGGGACTGGATACCATGATCTTAGTTTTTTGAATGTTGAGTTTTAAGCCAATTTTTTCACTCTCCTCTTTCACTTTCATCAAGAGGCTCTTTAGTTCCTCTTCACTTTCTGCCATAAGGGTGGTGTCATCTGCATATCTGAGGTTATTGAGATTTCTTCTGGAAATCTTGAGTCCAGCTTGTGCTTCATCCATCCCAGCATTTCGCATGATGCACTCTGCATAGAAGTTATATAAGCAGGTGACAATATACAGCCTTGACATACTCCTTTCCCAACTTGAAACCAGTCTATTGTTCCGTGGCCAGTTCTAACTGTTATTTCTTGACCTGCATACAAATTCCTCTGGAGGCAGGTTAAGTGCTCTGGTATTCCCATCTCTTTCAGAATTTTCCACAGTTTGTTGTGATGCACACAGCCAAAGGCTTTGGCATAATCGATACAGCAGAAGTAGACGTTTTTCTGGAATTTTCTTGCTTTTTCAATGATCCATTGGATGTTAGCAGCTTGACCTCTGGTTTCTCTGCCTTTTCTAAATCCAGCTTGAACATCTGGAAGGTCACGGTTCATGTAATGTTGAAGCCTGGCTTGAAGAAATTTGAGCATTCATTTGCTGGCGTGTGAGATGAGTGCAATTGTGCGGTAGTTTGAGCTTTTTTTGGCATTGCCTTTCTTTGGGATTGGAATGAAAACTGACCTTTTCCAGTCCTGTGACCACTGCTGAGTTTTCCAAATTTGCTGGCATATTGAATGCAGCACTTTCACAGCATCATCTTTCAGGATTTGAAACAGCTCAACTGGAATTCTATCACCTCCACTAGCTTTGTTCATAGTGATGCTTTCTAAGGCCTACTTGATTTCACATTCCAGGATGCCTGGCTCTAGGTGAGTGATCACACCATTATTATTATCTGGGTCATGAAGATCTTTTTTGTGTAGTTCTTTATTCTTGCCACCTCTTCTTAATATCTTCTGCTTCTGGTATGGTTAGGTCTATACCATTTCTGTCCTTTATTATGCCCATATTTGCACAAAATGTTCCCTTGGTATCTCTGATTGTCTTGAAGAGATCTCCAGTCTTTCCCATTCTACTGTTTTCCTCTATTTCTTTGCATTGATCACTGAGGAAGGCTTTCTTATCTCTCCTTGCTATTCTTTGGAACTCTGCATTCAAATGGCTATATCTTTCCTTTTCTTCTTTGCCTTTCACTTCTCTTCTCAGCTATTTGTAAGGCCTCTTTAAACAGCCATTTTGCTTTTTTGCATTTTTTCAAGGATGCATCTGCATTTTTTGCAGGGATGGTCTTGATCCCTGCCTCCTGTACAATGTCACGAACCTCCATCCATAGTTCTTCATGCACTCTATCAGATCTAATCCATTTAATCTATTTGTCACTTCCACTGTATACTTATAAGGGATTTGATTTAGGTCCTACCTGAGTGGTCTAGAGCTTTCCCCTACTTTCTTCAATTTAAGTCTGAATTTGGCAATAAGGGTTTCATGATCTGAGCCACAGTCAGCTCACAGTCTTGTTTTTGCTGACGGTACAGAACGTCTCCATCTTTGGCTGCAAAAATATAATCAATCTGATTTCAGTGTTGACCATCTGGCGATGACACAGGCATGTGGTTTTGTCCACTGTATCTAGTTTTGTTTTGTTTTAGGCAGAAGAGCCAGGTGCTTTATCAATATGGGTCCAAAAAGGGATTCTTGTATGGCATTTGCTGTCTGCTCTCAAAAAAATCTCATGTATACATAAAAAGGTGGGAAGCGAGTGAGAAGAACCAAAAGCAGTGAGAGAGCAGTATTACTCTTTGAGATGAGGAAAAGTTACCCATTCACATATGGTGTTTGAAAATACACATTTCAAACAAATACATCTATATCTGTTTATTATGAGTTTCAACAAATTACAACTGTGATCATCTCTGAATTAGATTCAGATTGTGCCTCAGAAAGGCTCAGCAACCCTGAAAATGGATGACAGTGAATTGACTTCAGCCTATATCTCAATACCATTAAGAACAGTCCTCTAATGTTAGGTTCAGTGTCTTGATATGAATTATAAATGAGTCTTCCATTTGTAGACAAGATGTCCAGTAATTTCCTTGAAACTTTCCTAAGGTTTTGGGGGTCATTATGGTTGCCCTACCTAATACAGAATTTGTACTCATCCTTTGGGCTTCCCACTCCAGTACTCTTGCCTGGAAAATCCCATGGACAGAGGAGCTTGGTAGGCTACAGTCCATGGGGTTGCAAAGAGTTGGACATGACTAAGCGACTTCTCTCTCTCTCTCTTTGGGCTTCCCAGGTGGGCTCAATGGTAAAATCCACCTGCCAAGCAAGAGAAACGGATTCTATCCCTGGTTTGGAAGATCCCCTGGAGAAGGAAATGGCAAGCCACTCCAGTATTCTTGCCTAGAGAATCCCATGTACAGAGCATCCTGGCAGGCTACCCTCCATGTGGTTGTAAAAGAGTCAGACACGGCTTAGCGACTAAACAACAGCTCATCTTCAACAGTGTGATGCCTGGGACCTCCTGGAAATTGGAGGCCAGTGTGTGTCACAGCCATATTCTTACACTTGGGGAAGACATATAGAAACCATGAAAACTAAAAGTGTTAGTCACTCATTTGTGTCTGTCTCTTTGCGAGCCTATGGAATGTAGCCTACCAGGCACCTCTGTCCCTGGAATTCTCCAGGCAGGAAAACTAGATTGTGTTGCCCATTCCCTTCTCCAGGGGATCTTCCCTACCATGGGATCGAAACCAGGTCTCACTACAGGCAGATTTTTGACCATCTGAGCCACTAGGGAAGCCCCTGTGTTCTGGGCATGATGTATTTCTTTGTTCTTACTTTTAGTTCTTGGGAAAATGGAATCAATTAGGCAGTACTGATGATAACTTTGGGGCTTCCCTGGCATCTTGGTGATAAAGAATCTGCCTGCCAGTACTGGAAATGTGGGTTTGATCCCTGGATCAGAAAGATTCCCTGGAAAATGAAATGGCAACCCACTCCAGTGTTTTTTTCCTGGGAAATCCCATTCAAGTCAACACTTTGTGACTTACCTGTCTTTGCTACCTATTTCAATATCCATCCTATGATGGAACTGACAGCTGAAACCTACATGTGACCCCTGACCCACCTGGATTCTATTAATATCATTGTATTGAGATGAGATAGCTCACTTCAACAGCCTCATCCTTGAGAAAGAGTTTTCTTAGGTGGGCATACTGCTCTGTACTTCCTCCAAGTGGGTTGTCAGTTGACAAAGGATCGATGATATACTATTCTGTGTGATATTATGTCTTCCAAAACAGATATGTTTTGGATATTCCTATCCCTAAACGTAGACCATAACAATTCACTCCCCACTTTGAACTTTGACCTTATAATAATAGTTGAGGAATTAGACTACTCATGCGATGCAATTCACTGGTATCTCTTTAACACCTAGACATCCTGTTTTGTTTTCATATTTTCCTGAGTGTTTGGTAAGTTGCAATGGAGACTGGTTCCTTTCTTAATCAGGTTTCTTTTGCTTTAATTTTTAAAAAGTCACTGAAGTGTTAGACAATGAGTAATAATGATAATACAATTAAAGTAATAACTAGCAGTGAATCATTACTCTTTGAGACTTGGTTCTTAACATGTATTGCTATGTCAATTCTTATAACAACAATTTGACATACTTATATGATGATCCCAGTTTTACAAATGAGAAATCGGAGGCTTAGAAAAATTAAGTATATTTTTCTTTTGTTCTAGGTTTCACATCTGATAAGTTGTGCAACTTCACATAATGGCATCTATTTTTCCCCTCCATGAATGTACATACAAGCATACACATATATTTAAGGTAAGATTTAGCAAAGAAAATAGTAACATGTAAAGCTTTTGATGACTGTATTAAATTGGAAGTCTCCAGACTCATTAACAAACTTATGTGCTAGGTAAATAGAGTAGATGTAAATATATTATAATATGTAAGATTGCCTTCTAAAGAACAATTTCAATGCTTATTCAGTTCAGTTCAGTTCATTTCAATCACTGTCATGCCCAACTCTTTGCGACCCCATAAATTGCAGCACGCCAGGCCTCCCTGTCCATCACCATCTTCTGTAGTTCACCAAAACTCATGTCCATTGAGTCAGTGATGCCATCTAGCCATCTCATGCTCTGTCATCCCCTTCTCCCCCGACCCCAGTCTCTCCAAGCATCAGAGTCTTTTCCAATGAGTCAACTCTTCACATCAGGTGGCCAAAGAATTGGAGTTTCAGCTTTAGCATCAGTCATTCCAATGAACACCCAGGACTGATCTCCTTTAGAATGGACTGGTTGGGTCTCCTTGCAGTCCAAGGGACTCTCAAGAGTCTTCTCCAACACCACATTTCAAAAGCATCAATTCTTTGGCTCTCAGCTTTCCTCACAGTCCAACTCTCACATCCATACGTGACCACTGGAAAAACCATAGCCTTGACTAGATGGACCTTTGCTGGCAAAGTAATGTCTCTGCTTTTCAACATCCTGTCTAGGTTAGTCATAACTTTCCTTCCAAGGAGTAAGCGTCTTTTAATTTCATGGCTACAATCACCATCTGCAGTGATCTTGGAGCCCCCCCAAATAAAGTCTGACACTGTTTCCACTGTTTCCCCATCTATTTGCCATGAAGTGATGGGACCAGATGCCATGATCTTCGTTTTCTGAATGTTGAGCTTTAAGCCAACTTTTTCACTCTCCTCTTTCACTTTCATCAAGAGGCTTTTTAGTTCCTCCTCACGTTCTGCCATAAGGGTGGTGTCATCTGCATATCTGAGGTTATTGAGATTTCTCCCGGCAATCTTGATTTCAGCTTGTGCTTCTTCCAGCCCAAATGCTTATAAACTCTCCTTATTAAGATTACTCAGCTAATACTGAATAAAGCTAATCCTGATTAAAGAAATCTTGGTTTATATAAACTGTGTCTCTATTGACATTACAATAATTACTTGGAATCCATAAACAATATTTCAAAAATACCCCTCATTCACTTAATTATTCAGAGAAGGCAATGGCACTCCACTCCAGTACTCTTTTTTTTTTTTAATTTTAAAATCTTTAATTCTTACATGTGTTCCCCAACATGAGCCCGCCTCCCACCTCCCTCCCCATAACATGACCCTCTGTGGGTCATCCCCATGCACCAGCCCCAAGCATGCTGTATCCTGCGTCAGACATAGACTGGCGATTCAATTCTTACATGATAGTATACATGTTAGAATGCCATTCTCCCAAATCATCCCACCCTCTCCCTCTCCCTCTGAGTCTCCAGTACTCTTGCCTGGAAAATCCCATGGATGGAGGAGCCTGATAGGCTGCAGTTCATGGGGTCACTAAGAGTCAGATACGACTGAGTGACTTCACTTTCACTTTTCACTCTCATGCATTGGAGAAGGAAATGGCAACCTACTCCAGTGTTCTTGCCTGGAGAATCCCAGGGACAGGGGAGCCTGGTGGGCTGCCAGCTATGGGGTCATACAGAGTTGGACACGACTGAAGTGACTTAGCAGCAGCAGCACTTAATTATTGCACATATATTGATTCGGATGACTTTTCACATTTAAGTGTCAGTCACTAAGTCATGTCCAACTCTTTGCCACCCCATGAGCTATAGCCCACCAGGCTCCTCTGTCCACGGTGCTCTCCAGAGAAGAATACTAGAGTGGGTAGGCATTTCCTTCTCCAGGGGATCTTCCCGACCCAGGGGAGAACCCAGGTCTCCTGCATTGCAGGCAGATAAGTAAATATGCACATTAGTAATAGTAACTTACTATCGTAAAAAGATTTTTGTGATGTGGGCCATTTTTAAAGTCTTTACTGAATTTATTACAACACTGCTTCTGTTTTATGTTTTGTATTTTTGGCCATGAGGCATATGGGATCTTAGTTACCTGGCGAGGGGTCGGACTTGTACCTGTTGCACTGGAAGGCGAACTATTAGCCACTGAACTGCCAAGGAAGTCCCAATAATAGTAACTTACTATTATATATACCAATCGTGCCACAGTCATTTTTGTCTTAGATATTTATGATTATGCATATCAGTTTTCTCACTGTAAAGGTAAGGTAACTATCTTTCATTATAAATTAAACCATGCTAACTTTCGTTTTTCTTCTGGGGGCAACTTGTGTATATCATATGTCTTCTGGGGGAAAATTCTCCTTTCTAGATGACTAGATAACCTTTAATATTTTGGCATTTCCACCTAGCTAGTTATTATACCTTATGATCTAATTAGCATTTGGTATTTGATATCTCCAGTGACTAACAAGGCCATCTAAATTAAAGCATTTCAAGTTGTAATGTTTTGTCAGAGAATTCTATTAAAATGGAAGAGAAACAGTGGCTTCTTCCATTCCTCACAGTTTACCTTCAGGTTTATTGGTTAATGTTTAATTCTCCAATGAAAACTTAATGATCTCAGAATGTCATGTATTTATGAAGTCCCGGGTTGCTCCTTGCTGTGTCTTGTCTCCAAAAGAAATTCTCTGAGGACTTTAAGAATCTGAAATTTTCAGCTTTAATTGTTAGGAAAATTTTTCAAAACTTCAAGACAGTATCCAGCCACCAATCTTTTTAATATATATACATTTTAAAACCACAATTATAGAGAAAGCAATACAAAATTCCCTAATTATTGTTGCCTTTTAAAATTATGATTCTTTGAGCAGTGCTAAGAGGAAAGTTCATAGCAATACAGGCATACCTCAAAAAACAAGAAAAAAGTCAAATAAATAACCTAACTCTACACCTAAAGCAACTAGAAAAGGAATAAATGGAGAACCCCAGGGTTAGTAGAAGGAAAGAAATCTTAAAAATTAGGGCAGAAATAAATGCAAAAGAAAAAAAGAGACCATAGTAAAAGTCAACAAAGCCAAAAGCTGGTTCTTTGAAAGGATAAATAAAATTGGCAAACCACTAGCCAAACTCATCAAGAAACAAAGGGAGAAAAATCAAATCAATAAAATTAGAAATGAAAATGGAGAGATCACAATAGACAACACAGAAATACAAAGAATCATAAGAGACTACTATCAGCAAGTATATGCCAATAAAATGGACAACTTGGAAGAAATGGAAAAATTCTTAGAAAAGTACAACTTTCCAAAACTGAACCAGGAAGAAATAGAAAATCTTACAGACCGATCACAAGCACAGAAATTGAAACTGTAATCAGAAATCTTCCAGGAAACAAAAGCCCAGGTCCAGATGGCTTCACAGCAGAATTCTACCAAAAATTTAGAGAAGAGCTAACACCTATCCTACTCAAACTCTTCCAGAAAATTGCAGAGGAAGGTAAACTTCCAAACTAATTCTATGAGGCCACAATCACACTAATACCAAAACCTGACAAAGATGCCACAAAAAAAGAAAACTACAGGCCAATATCACTGATGAACATAGATGCAAAAATCCTTAACAAAATTCTCGCAATCAGAATCCAGCAACACATTAAAAAGATCATACACCATGACCAAGTGGGCTTTATCCCAGGGATGCAAGGATTCTTCAATATCTGCAAATCAATCAATGTAATTCACCACATTAACAAATTGAAAAATAAAAGCCATATGATTCTCTCAATAGATGCAGAGAAAGCCTTTGACAAAATTCAACATCCATTTATGATAAAAACTCTCCAGAAAGCAGGAATAGAAGGAACATACCTCAACATAATAAAAGCTATCTATGACAAACCCACAGCAAACATTATCCTCGATGGTGAAAAATTGAAAGCATTTCCCCTAAAGTCAGGAACAAGACAAGGGTGCCCACTTTCACCACTACTATTCAACATAGTTCTGGAAGTTTTGGCCACAGCAATCAGAGCAGAAAAAGAAATAAAAGGGATCCAAATTGGAAAAGAAGAAGTAAAACTCTCACTGTCTGCAGATGACATGATCCTCTACGTAGAAAACCCTAAAGACTCCACCAGAAAATTACTAGAGCTCATCAATGAATATAGTAAAGTTGCAGGATATAAAATCAACACACAGAAATCCCTTGCATTCCTATACACTAATAATGAGAAAGTAGAAAAAGAAATTAAGGAAATAATTCCATTCACCATTGCACGAAAATAATAAAATACTTAGGAATATATCTACCTAAAGGAACTAAAGACCTATGTATAGAAAACTATAAAACACTGATGAAAGAAATCAAAGAGGACACTAATAGATGAGAAATATACCATGCTCATGGATTGGAAGAATCAATATAGTGAAAATGAGTATACTACCCAAGGCAATCTACAGATTCAATGCAATCCCTATCAAGCTACCAGTGGCATTTTTCACAGAACTAGAACAAATAATTTCACAATTTGTATGGAAATACAAAAAACCTTGAATAGCCAAGGCAATCTTGAGAAAGAAGAATGGAACTGGAAGAATCAACCTGCCTGACTTCAGGCTCTGCTACAAAGCCACAGTCATCAAAACAGTATGGTACTGGCACAAAGACAGAAATATAGATCAATGGAACAAAATAGAAAGCCCAGAGACAAATCCATACACCTATGGACACCTTACCTTCGACAAAGGAGGCAAGAATATACAATGGAGTAAAGACAATCTCTTTAACAAGTGGTGCTGGAAAAACTGGTCAACCACTCGTAAAAGAATGAAACTAGATCTCTTTCTAACACCATACACAAAAATAAACTCAAAATGGATTAAGACCAGAAATGATAAAACTCCTAGAGGAGAACATAGGCAAAACACTCTCCGACATAAATCACAGCAGGATCTTCTATGACCCACCTCCCAGAATACTGGAAATAAAAGCAAAAATAAACAAATCGGATCTAATTAAAATTAAAAGCTTCTGCACAACAAAGGAAAGTATAAGCAAGGTGAAAAGACAGCCTTCAGAATGGGAGAAAATAATAGCAAATGAAGCAACTGACAAACAACTAATCTCAAAAATATACAAGCAACTTATGCAACTCAATTCCAGAAAAATAAATGACCCAATCAAAAAAAAATGGGCCAAAGAACTAAATAGACATTTCTCCAAAGAAGACATACGGATGGCTAACAAACACATGAAAAGATGCTCAACATCACTCACTATCAGAGAAATGCAAATCAAGACCATAATGAGCTATCATTTCACACCAGTCAGAATGGCAGCGATCCAAAAGTCTCCAAGCAATAAATGCTGGAGAGGGTGTGGAGAAAAGGGAACCCTCTTACACTGTTGGTGGGAATGCAAACTAGTACAGCCACTATGGAGAACAGTGTGGAGATTCCTTTAAAAACTGGAAATAGAACTGCCTTTTGACCCACCAATCCCACTTCTCGGCATACACACCAAGGAAACCAGAATTGAAAGAGACACGTGTACCCCAATGTTCATTGCAGCACTGTTTATAATAGCCAGGGCATGGAAGCAACCTAGATGTCCATCAGCAGACGAATGGATAAGAAAGCTGTGGTACATATACACAATGGAGTATTACTCAGCCATTAAAAAGAATACATTTGAATCAGTTCTAATGAGGTGGATGAAACTGGAGCCTATTATACAGAGTGAAGTAAGCCAGAAAGAAAAACACCAATACAGTATACTAACACATACATATGGAATTTAGAAAGATGGTAATGATAACCCTGTATGCAAGACAGCAAAAGAGACACAGATGTATAAAACGGACTTTTAGACTCTGTGGGAGAGGAAGAGAGTGGGATGATTTGGGAGAATGGCATTGAAACATGTATACTATCAGGTAAGAAACAAATCGTCAGTCTATGTTTGATACAGGGTACAGGATGAATGGGGCTGTTGCACAGGGATGATCCAGAGAGATGATGTGGGGTGGAAGGTGGGAGGGGTGTTCAGGATTGGGAAGTCATGTACACCCATGGCGGATTCATGTCAATCTATGGCAAAACCAATACAGTATTGTAAAGCAAAATGAAGTAAAAATAAAAATTAAAAAAATAAATATACCTTTAATAAGAAAAAATAAAAAAATAAAATTATGATTCTTTGGAATTAATTGTAAATAGTATTTTTTCAGAGATTCATAATATATTCATCTAAACACGTTGTGAAATACTGAATGAAGTTTAATTTGTTACATTTTACTTCTAGATTTAAAAATATATAGATTTTTAAAGAACTGGTACAAAACCCTGTGGCAATGGAGCACACCCAGGAAGAGAAAGCAAAGAACTTTAAGCAGTGCATTGGGTTTGCCAAAAAGTTCTTTTGAGTTTTTCCATAACATCTTATGTTAGAACAAACTTGTTGGCCAATTCAATACTGGGTATTTCCATATTTAGTTACAATGTATGCTATAACACACACACACATATGCACAGTCCCAAAAGAGAGAAAGCAGCTATCATAAGCAGATTCTAACGATTATTAGGTCTTTTAAAATTCAATTTAAATCATAAACTTAACCCAGAATCATCAGTTTAGATCTTGCCACAATCTATCTTTTTGAAATATCCCCAGCTTTGTCCAAACCATACTCAGGAAACCCACAGCTATTTAGTACATATGGTAAGTAGAACAATAGGTGTTAGTGATGAGAAAGAAAGGGAAGCTGGGAGTATACAAATGTGAAAAAAGTCTGTGCCCTCAGAGTTTAACATTTGTTGGGAAATAGTGTGGAGGTAAAACTTACCCACATAAATGAGCATTAAAGAAATCGGTGGGGAAACTTTCTCTCCAAAAGAATGACAATTTAATAGTCTAGCTTCAGCTACCTTGGGGCTTCTCTAATGGCTCAGACAGTAAAGAATCTGCCTGAAATGCAGATTGTATATTGTATATATTGTATATTGTAAATTGTATATTTACAGAAGATAGAACTACAGAATGGTTCTAGAATTGCTAATTCCTTCTTCCTGGGATTTTGTGAAGTTAGCCAGTTTCCTAAAGGATGTGTGTGTGTGTGTGTGTGTGTGTGTGTGTGTGTGTGTGTGAGTCTCTCAGTCATGTCCAACTTTGAGACCTTATAGACTGGAGCCCTCCAGGATCCTCTGTTCATGGGATTTCCCAGGCAGGAACACTGGAGTGGGTTGCCATTTCCTTCTGCAGGAGACCTTTCTGACTTGAGGATCAAACCCAGTCTCCTGCATTGGCAGGAAGGTTCTTTACCACTGAGCCACTCGGGAAGCCTATCCTTGATGTGAAAGCCGCAGGTAGCTTTCCTTCCAGAATTCTGCCTGAATCCTTCTATCATCTGTCAAAAAGCCAAAAAGCCAATCAAAATATTCCCAGGAAGGCATATACAAGGATGACATGAAAAAAGCAAATGAAGCTTTGAGAAATTCAAAGAAATAAAAAAAAGCAGATAAGGTGTTGGGGAGGAAATGGAAGAATGAATTGATGGTAAAGCTTTTGAACAAGATTCTTAATCAGGAAAATTTAGATCCAAGGAAACAGAGAAGACCGACCAGAAAAGAGTCATTAAAAGTCTCACAATTGGAGATTGTCAGTGCACCCTCCACGTGGATTTTCTAATCTTCCTGAGTGAGGGAAGGGAATTTGCAGTACATGTTCTTGGAAAGATGGGGCTGGAGTGTTTCACGGGGAATCTCGAACATAGATAGGCTTGTGATTCATCCTGTTGTACAACCACATCTATTCTCCTCTTCTGTAGTAATATAATTTTACATTTCACAGGCTCAGTAAGTAAAGTATCTGCCTGTAATGCAGGAGATGTGGGTTCAATTCCTGGGTGAGAAGATGCCCTGGAGAAGGGAATGGCAATCCACTCTTGTATTCTTGCCTGGAGAATCCCATGGACAGAGGACCCTGGTGGGTTACATTCCATGGGATTGCAAACAGTCAGACATGACTGAGCAGCTAACACTTTTCACTTTTACTTGACTAGCGAAAGACTCAATTTCCTCATTTCCCTCTGGATTATCAGTGATCATGAACTATGTTCCAACCAACATAGTGGAAGTTTACATCAGATGGATAACTTCTTTGCTGTACCTATTGAGGAAAAAAATGTGAACTTTCATCTCCCCTTTTCCTTTGTCCTGCTGACCTGAATACAGGCATTATCACGTAGGACCATAAAACAGAAGCACTATATTTAAGAAAGTAGAACTATGTGGAGTTGCTTAAGATTACAGACTCACTATGCCAGCCCTGGGTGACCAATCTGGATTTTCATATTTTGGAGAAATAAACTTCCATCTTGATTAAACTATTATTATTTTATAAGTCTCTATTACAGTGCAGAAAGGCTTTTCATTTTGATGAACACATTTTGCATTAGAGAGCTTGGAAGATGTGGCTATCTTCATGATAGTGTGTGACAAAATTTAACAGTGCCTCAGATATAGATAGCATTCAAAATATTAGTTTAAAATGTTGCACTTTATTCACAAAATATATTTTCTGAAAGTATCGTGTGGACAAAAACATTGTGCATGTTCACCACTATCTCAACCGTCTCTTTTCCTGGTCACATGGCAGCATCAGAGTCTCCTCTTCCCTTTCTGTGAGGCGTGGCCAGATGACCTACACTAATGAAATGTAGTACCAGGCATTACTGTAGGGATGAGGCATATAAAAGCTGGTGTGTGGTTCAACATGCTCTGTTTCATGACCTTGATCACTGCTGCCACTCCAAATAGTACACCTCTGTCAGCCTAGTCCTAGAGAGTGAATGAACTCAACTCTACTCCTACCCCAGGCAAGCACAAAGAGCCCATAAGGGAATAAAGGAAGACATGCCTTCCTTGTTTAAGCCACCAAGAACTGGAGTTGCCAAAAACCTCACCACAACTCAGAGCCTCCTGACTTACCAATGGATGAATTTAAATCACATTGCCTGTATATTTGAGAAGACATTGATTTTTCAGGCAATCTTTGACTATCCCCCCATATCTTGCTCCTTGTTCTTATCTTTTAAATCAAAGAAATGAGGGTAAGATTTCCAATTATTTTACTGTAATCAGAGGGCAGATAGTAAAGGCAGACTTGTTTTCTGAATCAAAACCCAGGGCACATCTAACAAATTATGTTATTTTCATCATAGTGCAATAGTTTTACCCTCATTACATCAGACTCTTATTAGTGGTGAGTAGAAATGGATGCAGAACTAAGGTCGTTTTTCATAAGGCAAAAAGTTCTAAAATGTATTTAAGAAAATATTTTTATATATTATTTTATTGCTTTGGGGAATTTAATCCTTCCATTAAATAGGGATTTCTTCTGCTTATAAACCAATGATGTGGGGTTATATATGGTTAACTGAAGCCAAGTTATCAAAAGAGTTTTCCTTCCATATTCTGTATGGCACCATTGTTTCCAATTCAGAGTGACTGAAAAAAAAAGGAATGTGATAGGAAATCAAGATTGAAACAATAGGTTGTTTTGTGTGTGTGTGTGTTCTCTTATTCTGTTGGGTCAAAAATATTATAACTACCAAAGAAAATGATGGTACACATGTGTTGTTATTGCATTTACAGCCCGATGTGGCTTTTAAGGTGGTTACTATAGTAACACAATCACTTATAGGCTATAAGACCATTAAGAGAAACTAGTGATAAAGTAAGCTCATTATAACAGATCTTGTATTGCTTCACTTCCGGTTGTGTCTGTTTTCTGGCAAACTGCTTTAGTAGAGCTATTAAATTAAAAAAAATACACACACACACAAGAATGTCACACTTATTCATAAAATGTTTTTGGACAGAGGAAATGGGAATTTTGAAAATCACTGCAGATTATTTTTTTAGTGTTAACAGAACTTTGAAAACAGGCAAACAATTCTATTTTAAAAGACTAAATACAAAAAGTGTGAAATATGGAACACATATACACAATAAAAATGATCTGATGTATATACATGTATAGTAAATAAATAATATGTATTTTGCTACTTTAACATTTCAGTTCCTCCTCCCACAATATCCTCTTAGGGTCACATCTCTGGATATAAATCAACAGACAAGTATATTGAGACCCAAACAAGATCCATGACCAGCCCAAGAGATTAATGAGTTGACTAGACAAAATTTTCAAAAGGATGTATTTTACTCAAAAATTTCCTCTCTCTCATTCCATTGGAGAACTGTTTCATTACTCAGAATTATTCTAGATTGTTTTGTGTATCTTATTTCAAGAATACTATTTCCATTATGTTGTGAATAAAATCAAATTCTTCCCCCATCTTTGCCTGAACATACATACATGTTTCTACATATGAAGATATAAGAAATTAGCCAACTTATTAGGAGGGTATGTGCTGATGGAGTTGAGGGAATGAAAATGAGGGCTGACTTCACTCTTTAGGAGGATGAAGCAGAATCAGTTTTCCCTGTTTCCCCCAGAGAAGTCAGCCCAGATTACTTCTTCAACATGACTCACTGAGGATTGTAGATGCTCATTAAGCCTGAAACAGGACTTCCCTGGTGACTCAGTGGATAAGAATCCACCTATCAGTGCAGGGGACATGGGTTTAATCCCTGGTCTGGGAAGATTCCATATGCTGCAGAGCAACTAAGCCTATGTGCCACAACTACTGAATCCCACTCACCTGGAGCCTTTACTCAGCAACAAGAGAAGCCAACTGCAATGAGAAGCCTGTCCCCAGTGAAGAGTAGCCCCCACCCACCACAACTAGAGAAAAGCCTGTGCAAAGCAATGAAGACCCAGCACAGCCAAAATAATGATAATAAAAGACTGAAACAGCAAATGAATCCTTTGTTTTGTCCTTTGTTTGCTTAGCAAACATGGCAATTAATTTGCAAGGATTTTTTTTAACATTAAAGACATGCATGCATTTACCTCCTTCTGCAGAGTGTCTGAAAAAAAAAATGACTCCTGATTAATATCACAATAATATTGAAGGTAAATATCTAAGTAAGCTATTCACTTCCAAATGAAGATCATCTGTTAGCAGATACTCATCTCCCACTGTGATCTGGCACTAGGGTAGATTATTTGATTAATTACTACCCTCCCTGAAAAACAAATGCTTTGCCCTGTATCCAAACCTGTCAAATTCACACTAACTGCTAATTTCCATCATTAAGTTCAAACCTATTTACTGAAGTCAGATAATTCTGTATCCTAATGAACATTCCCTGGGCTCTACACACTGCAAATTCAATGCTTGGTGAGTATATCAATTGAAAATGAAAGTACTGTCTACAAATACATATAAATTATTTTATATAACCTGGATATGGTCAGCATCTGAAGAAGGGAGTGTTGAACTGGAGCAAAATTTCTGTTGTCAACTACAAATTGGCACTTGCCATCTACCTCTACAAGGAGTAAATTCCATGCTGCTGCAGCTGCCAATCTTTAGCACCCCCTGAAAGGAGATCAGGGTAGAGATCAGGAATGAAACACTCTGAGCTATGGAAAAAAACTGGTGAACAGGTCTTCAGATAGTTAGATATTTTCAGGGGCCGATTTTATTTGCCCAATTCTTGTATCTCCTCATGTCTAGAAAAGCACTAAAATCCTTCATGGTGACAACTGCTACTCATGACTAGCAGAAATCTGGAAAAAAAATATGTGCTTGATTGCATGTACTCCCCCTTCTCCAAAACTGCATATATACTGACCTTCCACTCTACCTCTTTGGAGCACTTTCTCAGAGCTAAGTGAAATGCTGTCTCCTGGGCGATAGTTCTCATTTTGCCCCCAATAAAACTTAACTCTCATGTTGTACATTTTTTAAGCTGATGCTATGCTGGAAATTAAAGGAGAGTTTACTATTGAAACAATACTATTGGAAGCTCCAGTGGCCTGGAGGATATAGTTACTTCTTGTGTTTTTTATAGGTGAGGAGAGAGGGTGCTCTGTTTTGTAATCCTGAATCATAAGCCATTTTTTCCTTGCATCAAGGAGGGCCTCTTATTTTGGTGTAGGCTATGCTGCAGTGTGGGTTCCACACTAGCCTAGCATGATGCCCTAAGAAAGAAGTGTCCTGTGGTGATGTAATTTGGGGAGAACTTCATTCACATTCTCTCACACACTCACAGTTGGAGATTCATAATGCACAATAGCATATATCTGTAATTTCAAAAGGTTTGGTAATATAGACTCCAAAAATATTCACAACTTATAAGTTGAGAGTTATATTTTGTTCAGCAGGAATTTTTAGGACTTCAAACCCAGAGGCAGAATCTCAAGTAACCCTGAGAGTACTGCCCTGAGGAGCAAGGGGTGGGAGAGACAGGTTAAACAGAAGTTTTGCAACAAAGGGCAAGTAGCCTGAACATCAAAAATTATTATTAATTAAAGAAAACCAGATATCCCAAGTTAAGGAATTTAGTGCTTGTCTATGTATGGGAAGATGCAAGAGCCTGGGCTCCCGATATCATTCCTTTGATATGCACCGTAGCTATTTGGGGCCAACATCCTGTGTTTTCACATCTTGAGTTTCCTCAGGGCTCACCTTAGGGAGTGACTGCAGTCTGATGGCTGCTAGACAGTAGGTTTTCTTTCCTTCCTGAGTTCCCTAAGGGCTCACCAGCTCACGTTTTGGAGTGGCTGTAATAGCTGATAACTGTGACACCCTTTGTTTACTGATATGGCAGGAAATATTCCATTTATCAGTAGTGTTGACTGACAAAATATTCACAACATTAAAGTTGAGAGTTATGTTTTATTCAGTAGGAATTTCTAGGACTTTTAAGCCCAGGAAGCAGAATCTCCAGTAACCCTGAGGGGACACTCAGAGAAGGTGAGGGGAGGAGTCAGAGTATATAGAAGTTTGCAACAAAGGGCAGGTAGTCTGAAAATCAAATGTATTTATACTAACACATATTATGGAATTTAGAAAGATGGTAATGATAACCCTGTATGCAAGACAGCAAAAGAGACACAGATGTATAGAACAGTCTTTTGGATTCTGTGGGAGAGGGAGAGAGTGGGATGATTTGGGAGAATGGCATTGAAACATGTATAATATCATATAAGAAACGAATCGCCAGTCTAGGTTCGATGCAGGATACAGGATACTTGGGGCTGGTGCACTGGGATGACCCAGAGAGATGGTATGGGGAGGGAGGTGGGAGGGGTGTTCAGGATTAGGAACACGTGTACACCCGTGGCAGATTCATGTTGATGTATGGTAAAACCAATACAGTATTGTAAAGTAAAATAAAGTTTTTTTTTAAAAAAAAACATATCCCATGTTAAGGAAATAGCACTGTTCTATGTATGGGAAGATGCAAGAGTTTGGGCTCTGTGAATTCATTCCTTTCATATGCATCTCAGCTATTCATATCCTCAGTTTTTCACATCCTGACCTCCCTTGCATTCACCATAAGGAGTGGCTGAAAGCTGATGGCTGCTAAATCACAGGTATTCTCCTTTCTGAGTTCCCATAGGACTCACCAGCTCACATTGAAGGATTGCAGTCACTGATGACTGTGACATCCTTTTTTACATATATGGAAGGAAATGCTTCATTTCTCAGTAGTAACAAACCTACTTAATTAATTTGACAGCCTGTTGCTTAAGTTCATTTAAACATAGGCACTGTTTGGGTAATACATTCTTGTATCCTATGAAATATTCCTTGGAACACAATTTTGAGAAAGTTTATTAAAGGTTTCACAGTCAGAAGTACACAAACATCATGTGAAGTCTTAGTTCAAAACACAGATCCTGACATCACTTTGTATGTTTTACAGTTTATCCCAGATTCTCACATTAAAAAATTGCTTAGTCACAATTTTTCCCCCACTATTTGCTTGACAATCTATGCATTTTAAGGCACATCACTAAAGTGTTTCCCTGTCTCTCACATCTTCAACTTCAAAGCAGAGCACTAAGAAATGATTCTGTGATAAGGTAGAAAGAATACCAGATGTGAAGTGTTAAGAAAATTTTTTTTTTTTACTTTATTTTACTTTACAATACTGTATTGGTTGTGCCATACATCAACATGAATCCACCACGGGTGTACATGAGTTCCCAAGTCTGAACTCCCCTCCCACCTCCCTCTCCATACCATCCCTCTGGGTCATCCCAGTGCACCAGCCCCAATCATCCTGTATCCTGTATCGAACATAGACTGACAATTCGTTTCTTACCTGATAGTATACATGTTTCAATGCCATTCTCCCAAATCATCCCACCCTCTCCCTCTCCCACAGAATCCAAAAGACTGTTTTATACATCTGTGTCTCTTTTGCTGTCTTGCATACAGGGTTATCGTTATCATCTTTCTAAATTCCATGTATATGCATTAGTATACTGTATTGGTGTTTTTCTTTCTGGCTTACTTCACTCTGTATAATAGGCTCCAGCTTCATCCACCTATTAGAACTGATTCAAATGTATTCTTTTTAATGGCTGAGTAATACTTCATTGTGTATATGTACCACAGCTTTCTTATCCATTCATCTGCTGTTGAACATCTAGGTTGCTTCCATGTCCTGACTATTATAAACAGTGCTGCGATGAACATTGGGGTACACATGTCTCTTTCAATTCTGGTTTTCTTGGTGTGTATGCCCCTCTACATAGAAAACCCTAAAGACTCCACCAGAAAATTACTAGAGCTCATCAATGAATATAGTAAGGTTGCAAGATATAAAATCAACACACAGAAATCCCTTGCATTCCTATACACTAGTAATGAGAAAGTAGAAAAAGTAATTAAGGAAATAATTCCATTCACCATTGCAACGAAAAAAATAAAATACTTAGGAATATATCTACCTAAAGGAACTAAAGACCTATATATAGAAAACAATAAAACACTGATGAAAGAAATCAAAGAGGACACTAATAGATGAGAAATATACCATGTTCATGGATCGGAAGAATCAACATAGTGAAAATGAGTATACTACCCAAGGCAATCTACAGATTCAATGCAATCCCTATCAAGCTACCAGAGGTATTTTTCACAGAACTAGAACAAATAATTTCAAGATTTGTATGGAAATACAAAAAACCTCGAATAGCCAAAGCAATCTTGAGAAAGAAGAATGGAACTGGAGGAATCAACCTGCCTGACTTCAGGCTCTGCTACAAAGCCACAGTCATCAAGACACTATGGTACTGGCACAAAGACAGAAATATAGATCAATGGAACAAAATAGAAAGCCCAGAGATAAATCCACACACCTATGGACACCTTATCTTCAACAAAGGAGGCAAGAATATACAATGGAGTAAAGACAATCTCTTAAACAAGTGGTGCTGAAAAAACTGGTCAACCACTTGTAAAAGAATGAAACTAGATCACTTTCTAACACCACACACAAAAATAAACTCAAAATGGATTAAAGATCTAAACATAAGACCAGAAGCGATAAAACTCCTAGAGGAGAACATAGGCAAAACACTCTCCGACATAAATCACAGCAGGATCCTATATGATCCACCTCCCAGAATACTGGAAATAAAACAAAAGTAAACAAACGGGACCTAATTAAAATTAAAACCTTCTGCCCAACAAAGGAAAGTATAAGCAAGGTGAAAAGGCAGACTTCTGAATGGGAGAAAATAATAGCAAATGAAGCAACTGACAAACAACTAATCTCAAAAATATACAAGCAACTTATGCAGCTCAATTCCAGAAAAATAAATGACCCAATCAAAAAATGGGCCACAGAACTAAGACATATCTCCAAAGAAGACATACGGATGGCTAACAAACACAAGAAAAGATGCTCAACATCACTCATTATCAGAGAAATGCAAATCAAGACCACAATGAGGTACCATTTCACACCAGTCAGAATGGCTGTGATCCAAAAGTCTCCAAGCAATAAATGCTGGAGAGGGTGTGGAGAAAAGGGAACCCTCTTACACTGTTGGTGGGAATGCAAACTAGTACAGCCACTTTGGAGAACAGTGTGAAGATTCCTTTAAAAACTGGAAGTGTTAAGAATTTAGTATTCAGACGTTGTAAACCAGATGCAGACTTAGATGTTAGGTTCAAGTCCTGGTTATGCCTTGTAATGTCAAGAAAATCTGCTTGCTTTTTTTTCCTCATCTGCATTTATAAGGGCAATTACCTTGTAAGATTCACTGAAGTTAGGGGAAGAGATGTTAAGAAGTTACTATATTATGTGCAATTAATAAAAAGCTGAGTTATATTATACTTGTATTCTTGGAAGCAAGGAAGTTGCATTGAGCCTGAAAGCGTCAGTAACTAAAGGAAGAGAAACTTCACAATTCTTGTCCACTTCTGCTGCTGCTGCTGCTGCTGCTGCTGCTAAGTCACTTCAGTCATGTTCGACTCTGTGCGACCCCATAGACGGCAGCCCACGAGGCTCCCTCGTCCCTGGGATTCTCCAGGCAAGAACACTGGAGTGGGTTGCCATTTCCTTCTCCAGTGCATGAAAGTGAAAAGTGAAAGTGAAGTCACTCAGTCATGTCTGACTCTTCGTGACCCCATGGACTGTAGCCTACCATGCTCCTCTGTCCATGGGATTTCCCAGGCAAGAGTACTGGAGTGGGTTGCCATTGCCTTCTCTGTGTCCACTTCTAAAATCACTTAATTAGATTCGGGTTTATGATTAAGATATATGACAGTGACTACTTTAAGGATTGGAGAGGGTATGACAACCCACTCCAGTATTCTTGCCTGGAGAACCCCTTGGACAGAGGAGCTTGGTGGACTACAGTCCATAGGGTTGCAAAGTCAGGCAGGACTGACACGACTTAGCAGACACTTTTAGGATAAGCAAAATGGAACTCAAAGTATTACAGAATCAAATATCGTTGAGTATATATCTATGTCTTCTGCTTGGCTATATTTTGATCCACATCAGCAACTATTGTCTTAACCACTAGTGGAAGATGAGTGACAGTGCTTGACCCTGTCCTGAATGGAGGAAAATCTCCATGGCTATGTAGGAAATATTTAAAAAGGAAGAAGTTAGGAGCATATTGGTTCCCAGAAATAGTGGACTCTAGATGATGAGAGGAGAGGCAATGGCAACCCGCTCCAGTGTTCTTGCCTGGAGAATCCCAGGGATGGGGGAGCCTGGTGGGCTGTCATCTATGGGGTTGCACAGAGTCAGACACGACTGAAGTGACTTAGCAGCAGCAGCAGCAGCAGCAGATGATGATGACGAAAACAGTGAAAATAAATTTCCTGTTCTCTGTCCATTGCTTCTTTAACAAACAATATGATTAAAAGAACAAGATGCTCTTAGTAAAATGGTGAAGAACAGGCATAATCCATCTCAACAAGAACAAATGCAGTTAGAAATGCTATGGAAAATATCTGTACAAGAGAGTCAAGGCTCAAATAATAAGGAACACCAAAAAACTGGAATGATTTGGGACAAATGATGGAGAGAAGAAAGGAGGATCCATTTGACCTTAATACTTCGAAACATTTCTCTAGAGAACAACACTGGTGTGAAAGAATTACTTCTGCTTTGCTATGAACCCCAGGGGTTGAATGCCATTTATGTAACACTAGCAACAGAAAACTGTTTACTGATTTTCAACTTTTAAAGACAAATTAGAGATCAACAGTGAAATGTAAAGTAGAACTAGAGTTTCAAAAATAAATATTGTAAACTTTTAAGTGATTGAAATAATACTGTAGCTAAGAGTTTCAGCATCAGAAGGAAGAAAATAAAGAGTGTAGAGATGCTTAATTGTTTACTTGTATTTATTTGTATTTTGTAAAGAAGGCATCAGTGACATTGCCTAAAAGGTTAATGGAATAAAAATAAATAAAGGTGACCAAAAGATGTATGAAAGCAAAATTAAAATGAAACCTGGGAAGTGGTTAAGAGGAGAAAAACAAGAGCAGGGGAAGTGATCAAAATTCCTCATCTTCTAGCACGGAACAAACAAGTAAATCTTAAATTTCAGGACATTAAGAAGCAGAGGGAATAAGTATATGTAGCCAATCACCAAAAGAATGAAACCACAATTCCAAAAATTAATTACCTCAAGGGTAAGCTAAGGATAGAGGATTTTAAATTTCATACTCATCTGTACTTGCTGAACATTTTACACAGGTTTAACTTTAATTTTTTAAAAAATTGTTTATCCACTCGCAGATTTGGATCATTTGAGGTAAATATATTCTTCCCTCCTTTTCCTCTTACTTTGCTAAAATATTTTCTTAATTACCCAGCAGTCTTGACAGACTGTTGTGTTTTATTTCATTTTAAGCATCCTGTACGCATTTATCAACCTTTTCCTGGGATTGAGCTGTGCCAACTGATTCCCTTTGCCCCTGCTGAGTGAGCTGCTGTTTTCCAGTTTTGCACTAACTTCCAGGGGGTGTGTCCCTGGAAGGTCTTAGCAAAGCTAACAGAATCTCTCTGAGTTCTGCTGAGATTCAGGAAGATACTCTAGGGTAAATGGACACTTTTCCTACTTGATCACAGATAATAGAACAAAGGTCAACAATCAGTGGATAACAGAAAACATAAATCATGACCAAAATGGATCAGACTATAATTTTCAAAACAAGAAGAACAACAATTAAAAATCTAACTATCATTTATTGAGCCCTTATACTTAGGAAAGTAATAAATGCTTTCCATGCAACACATCCTTCATACCCCATAAATAAAAAAATATTTGTTTATTTAAATAAATAAAATATTTATTATTATTTAAATAATAAAAAAATTATTTAATTTATTTTTTGAAGAGCTAACATCTCTTTTCTCTGGTGATGAGTTTTTCCCTTTGGAGACAGACTGGTTGTTCTGGCTGGGAAAGGTCATTACTTCAATAAAAATGTATGTCCTGGAAGAGTTGCTAAAATTCCTTAAAATTACATTTGCCACTTCTCTAACATTCTTTTTTTTTTTAATTACCTTTTACTGGCATATAATTGCACTGCAATGTTGTATTCAGGATGCATTTTGAAGGTATAGTCAATGCTGCTGCTGCTGCTGCTGCTGCTGCAGCTGCCGCTGCTGCTGCTGCCGCTGCCGCCGCTGCCGCTGCCGCTGCCGCCGCTGCCGCTGCCGCTGCCGCCGCTGCCGCTGCCGCTGCCGCCGCTGCCGCTGCCGCTGCCGCCGCTGCCGCTGCCGCTGCCGCCGCTGCCGCTGCCGCTGCCGCCGCTGCCGCTGCCGCTGCTGCTGCTGCCGCTGCTGCTAAGTCGCTTCAGTCGTGTTCGACTCTGTGCAACCCCATAGATGGCAGCCCACCAGGCTCCCCGGTCCCTGGGATCCTCCAGGCAAGAACACTGGAGTGGGTTGCCATTTCCTTCTCCAATGCATGAAAGTGAAAGGTGAAAGTGAAGTGGCTCAGTCATGTCTGACTCTTCGTGACCCCATGGGCTGCAGCCTACAAGGGTTCCTCTGTTCATGGGATTTTCCAGGCAAGAGTACCGGAGTGGGTTGCCATTGCCTTTTCCGGGTATAGTGAATACACAGATTTATATAGCGAAGCATGGGAGAAGGAGGGATAAACTGTGACTCTGAACATTTTGGCCACAGAGATGCAGTGCATATCAATGCCGTTCACTAGGATGGGGACATTTTGGAAAGAGTGAATTTGAGAAAATTAAGAGCTCCCAGTTGGGCTTGTTATATTTAACGTATAAATTAGACATTCAACCAGGAAAGTTGAACAGATAATCTGGATCTGGAGCTATAGGAAAGATCAGGACTAGAGATGTATATGAGGGAGTTGTCATTATTTAGACCAGGACCATTCCTTGTGTTTTATCATCTAGTATTAGTGTGTGAGAGCTTCCCAGGTGGTGCTAGTGGTAAAGAATCTGCCAATGCAGGGGATGTAAGAGACACAGGTTTGATCCCTGGGTTGGGAAGATACCCTAGAGAGGGGAATGAAAACCCATTCCAGTATTCTTGCCTGGAGAATACCATGGGCAGAGACACGTGGTGGACTACAGTCCTTAGGGTTGCAAAGAGTTGGACAAGACTGAAGTGACTTAGCATGCACACACATTAGTGTGTGAACTGTTAGTATAAAGAAACCCAAGAAGTGTCAAAATTGAAATTCTGCTTAGAAATTGTGTTACTGAGTGCCATCAAAATCACATGGTAGTCATGCACAATGCTTGTGTTTCAAAAGTATCAATTTATGATAAATTGGAGGGGAAACAAGACTATAAGGAGATCAGACTAGTCAAACCTAAAGGAAATCATCCCTGAATATTCAGTGCTTTGGCCTCCTGATGCAAAGAGCTGACTCACTGGAAAAGACCATGATGCTGGGAAAGATAGAGAGCAAGAAGAGAATGGGGTGGCAGAGAATGAGATGGTTGGATAGCATCATGAACTCAGTGGACATGAGTGTGAGCAAACTCAGGGAGATAGTGAAGGACAAGGGAGCCTGGTGTGCTGCAAGCCACGGAGTCATACAAAGTCAGACATGACTTGGCAACTGAACAATAGCAACAACAAAATAAGTGATAAAAAGAAGTTAAAGAAGCACTGATACAGATGCTATTTAACTGCAAGCGGGTTTGTGTGATATTCTGGGGATTAAGTATAGACAGAAAAAAGAAAAGAACCAAAACTGAACCTCAAGACGCTGCATGCTGTAGTGATCAGATTGAGAAGAATGGACCAGCTAGACACTGCAAAGGAATAGTTTGTGAAATAGAAGGATAATAAAGAGAAGCCACACAAAGCAATGTTTCAGAGAGGGCAGGGTGTGATCATCCAAATGAAATGCAGTTGATGCAAAATTCTAGCAATCAGAATCCAACAACACATTAAAAAGATCATACACCATGACCAAGTGGGCTTTATCCCAGGGATGCAAGGATTCTTCAATATCCGCAAATCAATCAATGTAATTCACCACATTAACAAACTGAAAAATAAAAACCATATGATTATCTCAATAGATGCAGAGAAGGCCTTTGACAAAATTCAACATCCATTTATGATAAAAACTCTACAGAAAGCAGGAATAGAAGGAACATACCTCAACATAATAAAAGCTATCTATGACAAACCCACAGCAAACATTATCCTCAATGGTGAAAAATTGAAAGCATTTCCCCTAAAGTCAGGAACAAGACAAGGGTGTCCACTTTCACCGCTACTATTCAACATAGTTCTGGAAGTTTTGGCCACAGCAATCAGAGCAGAAAAAGAAATAAAAGGAATCCAAATTGGAAAAGAAGAAGTAAAACTATCACTGTTTGCAGATGACATGATCCTCTACATGGAAAACCCTAAAGACTCCACCAGAAAATTACTAGAGATCATCAGTGAATATAGTAAAGTTGCAGGATATAAAATCAACACACAGAAATCCCTTGCATTCCTATACACGAATAATGAGAAAGTAGAAAAAGAAATTAAGGAAACAATTCCATTCACCATTGCAATGAAAAGAATAAAATACTTAGGAATATATCTACCTAAAGAAACTAAAGACCTATATATAGAAAACTATAAAACACTGATGAAAGAAATCAAAGAGGACACTAATAGATGGAGAAATATACCATGTTCATGGATCGGAAGAATCAATATAGTGAAAATGAATATACTACCCAAAGCAATTTACAAATTCAATGCAATCCCTGTCAAGCTACCAGCCACATTTTTCACAGAACTAGAACAAATAATTTCAAGATTTGTATGGAAATACAAAAAACCTCGAATAGCCAAAGCAATCTTGAGAAAGAAGAATGGAACGGGAGGAATCAACTTGCCTGACTTCAGGCTCTACTACAAAGCCACAGTCATCAAGACAGTATGGTACTGGCACAAAGACAGACATATAGATCAATGGAACAAAATAGAAAGCCCAGAGATAAATCCACACACATATGGACACCTTATCTTCGACAAAGGAGGCAAGAATATACAATGGAGTAAAGACAATCTCTTTAACAAGTGGTGCTGGGAAAACTGGTCAACCACTTGTAAAAGAATGAAACTAGATCACTTTCTAACACCGTACACAAAAATAAACTCAAAATGGATTAAAGATCTAAATGTAAGATCAGAAACTATAAAACTCCTAGAGGAGAATATAGGCAAAACACTCTCAGACATAAATCACAGCAGGGTCCTCTATGATCCACCTCCCAGAATTCTGGAAATAAAAGCAAAAATAAACAAATGGGATCTAATTAAAATTAAAAGCTTCTGCACAACAAAGGAAACTATAAGCAAGGTGAAAAGACAGCCTTCTGAATGGGAGAAAATAATAGCAAATGAAGCAACTGACAAACAACTAATCTCAAAAATATACAAGCAACTTCTGCAGCTCAACTCCAGAAAAATAAACGACCCAATCAAAAAATGGGCCAAAGAACTAAATAGACATTTCTCCAAAGAAGACATACGGATGGCTAACAAACACATGAAAAGATGCTCAACATCACTCATTATTAGAGAAATGCAAATCAAAACCACAATGAGATACCACTTCACACCAGTCAGAATGGCTGCGATCCAAAAATCTGCAAGCAATAAATGCTGGAGAGGGTGTGGAGAAAAGGGAACCCTCCTACACTGTTGGTGGGAATGCAAACTAGTACAGCCACTATGGAGAACAGTGTGGAGATTCCTTAAAAAATTGCAAATAGAACTACCTTATGACCCAGCAATCCCACTGCTGGGCATACACACCAAGGAAACCAGAATAGAAAGAGACACATGTACCCCAATGTTCATCGCAGCACTGTTTATAATAGCCAGGACATGGAAACAACCTAGATGTCCATCAGCAGATGAATGGATAAGAAAGCTGTGGTACATATACACAATGGAGTATTACTCAGCCATTAAAAAGAATTCATTTGAATCAGTTCTGATGAGATGGATGAAACTGGAGCCGATTATACAGAGTGAAGTAAGCCAGAAAGAAAAACACCAATACAGTATACTAACACATATATATGGAATTTAGGAAGATGGCAATGACGACCCTGTATGCAAGACAGGAAAAAAGACACAGATGTGTATAACGGACTTTTGGACTCAGAGGGAGAGGGAGAGGGTGGGATGATTTGGGCGAATGGGAATTCTAACATGTATACTATCATGTAAGAATTGAATCGCCAGTCCATGTCGGACGCAGGATGCAGCATGCTTGGGGCTGGTGCATGGGGATGACCCAGAGAGATGTTGTGGGGAGGGAGGTGGGAGGGGGGGTCATGTTTGGGAATGCATGTAAGAATTAAAGATTTTTAAAATTAAAAAAATAAATAAATTAAAAAAAAATAAAAATAAAAATAAAATAAAAAACAAAAAACAAAACAAAAGGGCGGAAGAAGGGCTGCGGAACCAAGGGAAAAAAAAAAAAAAAAGAAATGCAGTTGATGAAGTAAGATGTAAGAAGTAAGGTGAGTAAGATGACTAAAATATAGCCTCCTCAACTTCAAATACTGGTATTATATTTCTATTGCTACTGTTTAGTCGCTAAGTTGTGTCTGACTCTTTTATGACCCCATGGAATGTACCCCACCAGACTCCTCTGCCCATGGGATCTTCCAGGCAAGAATACTGGAGTAGATTGCCATTTCCTCCTCCAGAGGATTTTCCCAACCCAGGGATCTAAGCCGTGACTCCTGCATTGCAGGTGGGTTCTTTACCACTGAGCCACCTGGGAAGTCCCTATATGTGTGTATGTATGTATGTATTTATGTATGTATATATATATACATACATGTGTAGTCCCTATATATGTAAGTGTATATATATGCTAAGTCACTTCAGTCGTGTCCAACTTTGTGCGGCCCCATAGACGGCAGCCCACCAGGCTCCCTCGTCCTTGGGATTCTCCAGGCAAGAACACTGGAGTGGGTTGCCATTTCCTTCTCCAATGCATAAAAGTGAAAAGTGAAAGTGAAGTCGCTCAGTCGTGTCCGACTCTTTGCGACCCATAGACTGCAGCCTACCAGTCTCCTCTGCCCATGGGGTTTTCCAGGCAAGAGTACTGGAGTGGGGTGCCATAGCCTTCTCCTATGTAAGTCCATATCATCTTCCATATATATACCTACATCTACAGCTAATTCTATCTATATTTATATTCATATCTATATTTGAATGAATCTGAGCTTGTTATTCGGAGAAGGCAATGGCACCCCACTCCAGTACTCTTGCCTAGAAAATCCCATGGACGGCAGAGCCTGGTAGGCTGCCATCTATGGGGTCACACAGAGTCGAACATGACCGAAGCGACTTAGCAGCAGCAGGAGCAGAGCTTATTATTGCCTTTCTTTAGGACTGGAATGAAAACTGACCTTTTCCAGTCCTATGGCCACTGCTGAGTTTTCTAAATTTGCTGGCCTATTGAGTGCAGCGCTTTCACAGCATCACCTTTAAGGATTTGAAATAGCTTAACTGGAATTCCATCACCTCCACTAGCTTTGTTCATACTGATGCTTCCTAAGACCCGCTTGACTTCGCATTCTAGGATGTCTGGCTCTAGGTGAGTGATCACACCATAATAATTATCTGGGTGTGACAGACTTTATTTTGGGGGGCTCCAAAATTACCACAGATGGTGACTGCAGCCATGAAATAAAAAGATGCTTGCTCCTTGGAAGAAAAGTTATGACCAACCTAGATAGCATATTAAAAAGCAGAGACATTACTTTGTCAACAAAGGTCCACCTAGTCAAAGCTATGGTTTTTCCAGTAGTCATGTATGGATGTGAAAGTTAGACTATAAAAAAGCTGAGTATGGAAGAACTGGTGCTTTTGAACTGTGATGTTGGAGAAGCCTCTTGAGAGTCCCTTGGACAGCAAGGAGATCCAACCAGTCCATCCTAAAGAAAATCAGTCATGAATATTCAATATATTCCAATGTATCGGAAGGACTGATGCTGAAGCTGAAAGTCCAATACTTTGGCCACCTGATGCGAAGAACTGACTCATTGGAAAAGACCGTGATGCTGGGAAAGATTGAAGGCAGGAGGAGAAGGGGATAACAGAGAATAAGATGGTTGGATGACATCATGGACTCAATGGACATGAGTTTGAGTAAGCTCCGGGAGTTGGTAATGGACAGGGAAGCCTGGCATGCTGCAGTCCATGGGGGTCTCAGAGTCATACACGACTGAGCAACTGAACTGAACTGAGCATATTATGGGTATCATCATCCTATTTCATTGATATATTTCATTGATATATTTTACCCCTCAAATTTTGGGACTATGCAGTCTTGATTTCTTGAGCTTAATATCTGACATAACAATTTAATATTTATCTATGTTCTTTTTTAAACTCACATAAGTTTCTGAAACTCACATAAGTTTCTTCATATTTCTTTTTCAGATGTGAATGGTACCAGATTTTATATCTTTGTTTTAAAGGGGAATAAGGTGAATTTTCCTATTTCTTCCTCATTTGTAGGGAAGGTGTCAGTGTATTTTGTAATTTATAATCAGGTATCATTTCTAATATTCTTTATTTTTAAATATTTTCATTTAACTAGCTGTTCAGTCAAACATTCTTGAAATTCTTTCTATATGATCAATCTGTGTTTTACCTCTTTATATTTTTATTTCATTTACTACTCTCTTCTTTACTTTTAAATGTGTATTTGGAAGGCATTCTTCTTCAGCTGGGCAAACGTACAAGCCATGCTCTTAAACTTTCTCAAAGCATTCCTCCTAAACATTTATCATCCACAGTTTTATGATTCCAATAGTACAAAGTGTTCAAGTATTTATTATAGAATTAATCCATGAATTGAGTGCAATTTTGCTCTTTCTGAAGGCATCCTTTGAGGTAACTGAAGGGAAAACAAATCTAAGGAAGATGTGTTATCTATCTCTATTATTTCTTTAAGCTCAATCCTTGTATTGTAATAGGCTATTATAAACTAGCAGACATTAACTATATTCTGTTGGCTTCCTGAAGATTTAATGGCACTCCATTACCATTTTGATGTATGAGAAATCTGATTGACATGAATTATTTTTTATGTAAAGTGGTTTAAAGTAAGAAATATCCCTTTGGAGACTCTATATGCATTATGTAAAAAAAAAACTGAAGATATTTTATTGAAAAATATATAAGTACCCACATATCATATTTTTACAGAACTCAGCTGAATGGGTGGGACATTCTGATGTTCCAGATAGGCTTGAACTTTTTGAAGTATTTGAAATAATTTATTTCAAGAATTATTTTAAAATTTAAAGTGAAATGTATATTCTTTATTTGTAAGATACTTAGAATCTGTGTTCAGTAGTCAAGCTCAATAATTAAATTTTTCCAAGTGGTAGTTGATGTCTATTTTACAACTTTACTCATTTATATTCAATTATTGTGTAATCTGTTTCAACTCACTGTTGATAGTAAATTAAAACATCCCTAGCCCTATGGGTTAGTAACACATGCAGTTAGATTACTACCAATTAACTGAATACCCAGTAGTCAGAAAAACAATCAGCATGTACCTGTAATATGAAGAGATGTGTACTTCATAATGTTTGTTATTTTAATGGAAGAGTTTGTAAGTCAACTGAGATTTATGTCTTGTCCTCAAGTAACTTCAGATTACAATATGACAAATTAATTTTATATCAAGTTACATGTTATGATCTCCAAGCACTGATGTATTTTGAAGGAGAGATGAGTGAGGTCTGGGCTTGCCACGGAAGCTTCTACAGAGCAAGGAAGAATTGAGATTGGCTATGAAAAAACTAAGACAGAGGCAGAAGATATTCTTAGTAGCAGAAATCACATAATGAAAACCAGGTCTATGTGTTTTTTATTAGATACTGTGGACATGAAAGTAAACATTAATATATTAATTTCTAGTGAGTAATTTTCTAGTAAAGCTGAGGATCTAGGGTGTCCTCTTAACAATGCCTGTGACAGACCACACACTATGCAATTCTGGTTCAATCCATGAGTTGTGGTTTGTTCGTGGGTTTTTTTTTTTTTTCTTTTAAGAAAATTTTCTTTTTTTTGAAGGATAATTGCTTTACAGAATTTTGTTGTTTTCTGTCAAACATCAACATGAATCAGCCATAGGTGTATATATATATATATATATCCCCTCCCTGTGGAACCTCCCTTCCATCTCCCCTGCATCCCACCCCTGTAGTTTGATACAGAGCCCCTGTTTGAGTTTCCTGAGCCATACAGCAAATTCCCATTGGCAATGTATTTTACATATGGTAATGTAAGTTTCCACGTTACTCTTTCCATACATCTCACCCTCTCCACCCCTCTCCCCATGTCTATAAGTCTATTCTCTATGTCCGTTTCTCCATTGCTGCCCTATAAATAAATTCTTCCATTTTTCTAGATTCTGTATATATGTGTTAGAATATGGTATTTATCTTTCTCTGACTTACTTCACGTTGTATAATAGGTTCTAGTTTCATCCACTTCATTAGAGCTGACTGAAATGTGTTCCTTTTTATGGCTGAGTAATATTCCATTGTGTATATGTACCACAAATGCTTTATCCATTCATCTGTCGATGGACATTTAGTTTGCTTCCATGTTCTAGCTATTGTAAATAGTGCTGCAAGGAACAATGGGATACATGTGTCTTTTTCAGTTTTGGTTTCTTCAGGGTATTTGCCCAGGAGTGGGATTGCTGGGTCATATGGTGGTTTTATTCCTCGTTTTTTTTTTAAAGAATGTCCATACTGTCTTCCATAGCGGCAGTATCAATTTACACTCCCACCAACAGTGCAAGAGTGTTCCCTTTTCTCCACATCCTCTCTAGCATTTCTTGTTTGTAGCCTTTTTGATGATGGCCAATCTGAGCAGTGTGAGGTGACATCTCATTGTAGTTTTGATTTGCATTTCTCTAATAATGAGTGATGTTGAGCATCTTTTCATGTGTTTGTTAGCCATCTGTATGTCTTCTTTGGAGAAATGTCTGTTTGGGTCTTTTTCCCACTTTTTGATTGGGTTGTTTCTTTTTCTGGCATTGAGTTGTATGAGCTGCTTGTATGTTTTGGAAATTAATCCTTTGTCAATTGTTTCATTCAAGGTTACTGAATATACACATATACATACATACATATACACCCCCATAAGCAAAATTAAAACAGTCCAGCAAAAATAAAGTACAATAGATTGACCTGGCAAACAAAGGAAACCAAAAATTATATCTACCAGAACAAAACTAACTAAAGCACACACTGGAAAATGAAACTAAAGCAAGATGCCAAGTGGGGAATAAAGCAATGAAAATAAAACTAACAAATATGTGGAGAGGAAAGAAAAGAAAGGCAAGAAAGAATGGAATAGATATGCAAAGTTAAATAGAGGTAGATGAAAAAGATTTACATGCATTAAAGAGTAACTGCAAGGGGGAAAGCACAGTAGGAAAGGCAAACAAAGGAATAAAGGTAGAAAAAATATAACAGGTTTTAAAAACTTAAAATCATAAAAAAGAGGAAAGAAAAACAAATGGAAGAAGAAAGAATAAAGGGGAAAAAAGAGGAAAACTCCACAGAATTGCAAAAGCCCAACATAGAGGCAGAGGTTTATAACAACAATAAAAAGTATGACTGAATATATACATATATCTATATCTATATCTATATATATGCCCATAAGCAAAATCAAAACACACCAACAAAAATAAAGTATAATAGATTGACCTGGTGAACAAAGGAAACCAAAAATTATATTTACCAGTTAAGAACAAAACTAACTAAAGCACAAACTGGAAAATGAAACTAAAGCAAGGTGCCAAGTGGGGGATAAAGTAATTAAAACATAATTAACAAATTTGTTGAGAGGAAAGGAAAGAAAGAATAGATACGCAAAGTTAAATAGAGCTACATGAAGAAGATTTATATACGTTAAAAATTAACTTAAGGGGAAAAGAACGGTAGGAAAGGAAGACACAGGAATAAATGTATAAAAATATAATAGGTTTTAAAAAATTAAAAATTAAAATTATAAAAAAGAGAAGGAAAAAAAAAGGCAAACTCCACAGAACTGCAAAAACCCAACGTAGAGGCAGAAGTTTATAACAACAATAAAAATTGTGACTGGAAATAAAAATGCTCAAAAGCTTAATTAGATTTCATAGTACTAATAAAATTGACAACTACAACAGAGGGGTAAAAGAAAATAAAAAATATCCACAAGAATCAGAGAACAAGTCAAAACATAAGAATAATAAATGTTTTTCTTGAGTCACTGCTGTCAGTCCTTTCCCTCGCTGGGAATCACAGTCCACCTCACCTCTCTAGGATTCCCTCCAACACTGTGTTGATCTCTGGACCTGCTGTGGGGGCAGTTCAGATTCTGGTAGATCTGGTCCTACTCCTGTGTGTTCTTGCTTCTAATGTCCACAGCTGTTGAAACTGTGTGTTCTCTTTTGTCGGAGCTCTCAATGATCTCTTATATATTCCATAGATAAAAAGTCTACCTAGTTCATCATGTGGATTTAGTCTGCAGCTTGTATAGCTGGTGGGAAGGTCTTGGGTCTTTTCCTTAGCCACACTGCCTCTGGGTTTAAACTGTGGTTTTATTTCCACCTCTGCATGTGGGTCATCCACTGGGGTTTGCTCCTGAGGCTGCCCTGAAGGACTTAGGCTTGCCCCTGTGAGGGCCAGGTGTGGAGGTGGTGCAGCTGCTTGGGTTGCCAGGGGTTCTGGCAGCACCAACTCAAAGGAGTTGGTGACTTAAACCAGCAGGAAATATACTGCTCAAGAATGGGAGGGTGACCAGTATTGGCCAACACATTCCAGTATTCTTGTCTGGAGAACCCCCCACCCCTCTCTGACAGAGAAGCCTGGCAGGCCACGGTCTACAGGGCTGCAAAGAGTTGGACACTACCGAAGAAACCCTGTGTGCAGAGATGCAAGACGTTTTTGCCTGTGGCAGCTCTGCCCCAGTGAGAGTTGAGCTTCAAAGGGGGCACAGCTGCTTGACCTGTCAGGTTCCTGGCATCGGCAAGTGTGCAGGGACACAACTGCCTCCACTTCAGGAGTTATGGTCCTATCAGAATCTTTTTACAAGCCTCTTGTAGCTGGCCATCAGAAGGCCTCTTTGGCCAGTCTTTCTCTGTAGCTCCACCCATCAGGCACTTAGAGGTCTCCCTTGCCAGGGGTCCTTCTTTGCCATTTGGTGCATCAGGCACATAGAAGGGCACCCCTGGCTGGGGTCCTTCTCTGTAGATTGGTGCATCAGGCACTTAAAAGGGTACCCTGGCTGGGGTCCTACTCTGTAGTTCAGTGCTTCAGGTGTTTGATGGGCCAGTCTTTCTATTGTTCAGCTGCCCAAAGCTGGTGTGTGGGGAGAGAGAGGCTATGATGATGACTCCGCCCCCTACACGTGACTCAGCACTATGTCCTTGCTTCCATGGCTGCCAGGCTTACCTCCACAGGCATTTCCCACCACAATCTCCTTCCTCACATCCCCCTGATCCATCTCTCCGCAGTCAGCAGCAGCCCTCACCCTGGGATTGCGCCACAGTCCCTAAACTGCAGCTCCCAGCCACTGTACCTTCCAGAGGACCTGCATCCCTGTCCAGGGTATATATGTCTGTGGCAAGGACTGTCTGATTCTCATTCAATTTAAGCTGCCACATATTAGCTGTTTCACTCTCAGCCTTAAACATTTCTCCTCTTAGACAATTGCCCAAATGTGGGGATTGGACCCCTGCTTCAGTTCCCCCACCCACCTAGGGCAGGCCCAGTCCTACTTACACGCCTGATTTTCCCCTAGTTCCTGCCTCCTACCGAGTTGTGTATGGTTCTATATATTCCGTTCCACTGGTCAGGTACTCCTCTCCGTTCTCAGCTGGTTTTCTGCAGGCACTTCTGTTTCTGAAGGTGTCTTCCTGATGTATCCAGGGAGAAAGATGTACTCCATGTCCACCTACTCCTCTGCCATCTTATTCTTTTTTTTAAAAATAAAGATTACCATATGTCAAAGATGTTCCCACACCACCTTCCTGTCCCACAGAGTTCAAAATGCAAACTAACTTTAATTTTAATGCAAAATGCCCTTTTAAAAAATTAGCTTTTATTGGAGTACAGTTGGTGTACAATGTTGTTAGTTTCAGGTGTGCAGCAAAATGAATCACTTATACATATACATGTATCCACTCTTTTAGAATCTTTTTTTCCTGTGTATGTCATTACAGAGCATTGAGGAGAGTTCCCTATGCTACTTAGTAGGTTCTTATTACTTATCTATTTTATATATAATAGTGTGTGTATCTTAATCCCAATCTCCCCATTTATCCCTCCTCTCCCCTTGGTAACCATAAGTTTGAAAAACACCTTTTTTATTTTTTTTCAAGTTTTTTTAATATAAATTTATTTATTTTAATTGGAGGTTAATTACTTTACAATATTGTATTGGTTTTGCCATACATCAACATGAATCTACCACAGGTATATACGTGTTCCCCATCCTCAACCCCCCTCCCTTCTCCCTCCCCGTACCATCCCTCTGGGTTGTCTCAGTGCACCAGCCCCAAGCATCCAGTAAACACCTTTTTTTAAACTTTGGGGTTAAATGTAAAGGACAGGAGTCTTCAGATAATAAATATTTGTTTTCTACTGCCATGTTTTTTGCATTCAATGGAAAATGAGTTCCATATGATATTTCTGTGAGTGTCCCTTTTAAGTCTGAGGTCATAGGAAGCTCTAGAAATTTAATCTAGAAAAAAGGACAGGGCACAGAAAAGTGCAAGGAACCAATATCAGCAGGAGCTGAGATGGTTCCCAGTTGAGCTTCTGAACGTATTCAGTTTTGCTTCTCTCTGCACTCTTATGGTTTCACTATAACGTCTGTCCTCCCCCTATTGTCCCATTCTCTGTGACAGATACCAGATAGCATAGAATCATTTACAAGGAAGAAAAAGTTTTTTTGTTTTATAACCAAACATTAATCTGTAAATTACAGCATTTTTTTTTTTTACTGTGTTGGTTCCATAAGGAATACCCTAATGGACTCATAATAGACCATCATTACTACATCAGCGAAAAGTAAGGTGCCTTTAGTAGGCTAGACTATTATATTACAATTAAGTGAGTCCAGTGGACTCATTGGTACTTCCACAAAATTATACCCAAATGCTTGGTTATGAAAATCATTGAAGGAATGATTATAGAAAATATCTCTCTGCCTTTAGCACAGAGAGATGCCTCCAAGAAAACAATATGGGTTTCCTATGTAAACTTCTTTTTTTATTTGATGATATATAGTTTTATTAATACTATGATGTGTCTAGATGTGGCTTCATTTTTACTTTTTCTTTTTTTGGTTGTGCTGGGTCCACATTGTGGTGCGTGGACTTGCTCCTTGCAGCAGGCAGGCTTAGTTGTCCCTTGGCGTGTGGGCTCTCAGTTCCCCAACCAGGGATTCAACCACATCCTCTGCATTGGAAGGCAGATTCTTAACCACTGGACCACCAGGGAAGTCCCTCCTATATAAAATTCTATTTTTATGATTCAGAAAGTGTTCTCAATGGGAAACACACAATTCTGAGTGCTCACTATACACCTAGAATTTCTAAACTGAAAATACAAATAAAATTAGGAACAGTACTTTGTGGGAGAGGCATTTTCAACAGGCTTAAGTTGAAGAAAGTAGGGAAAACCACTAGACCACTCAGGTATGACCTAAATCAAATTCATTATGATTATACAGTAGAAGTGACAAATAGATTCAAGAGATTAGATCTTATAGACAGAGTGCCTGAAGAACTATGGACAGAGGTTCATGACATTGTACAGGAGGCAGTGATCAAGATTATCCCCAAGAAAAAAAGAAACACAAAAAGGCAAAATGGTTTTCTGAGGAGGCCTTACAAATAGCTGAGAAGAGAAGTGAAAGGCAAAGGAGAAAAGGAAAGATATACCCATTTGAATGCAGAGTTTCAAAGAATAGCAAGGAGAGACAAGAAAGCCTTCCTCAGTGATCTATGCAAAGAAATAGAGGAAAACAATAGAATGGGGAAGACTAGAGATCTCTTCAAGAAAATAAGAGATACCAAGGGAACATTTAATGCAAAGATGGGCACAATAAAGGACAGAAATGGTATGGACCTAACAAAAGCAGAAGATACTAAGAAGAGGTGGCAAGAATACGTAGAAGAACTATACAAAAAAAGTTCTTCATGACACAGATAACCATGATGGTGTGATCACTCACCCAGAGACAGATATCCTGGAATGCAAAGTCAAGTGGGCCTTAGGAATCATCACTATGAACAAAGCTAGTGGAGGTGATGGAATTCCAGTTGATCTATTTCAAATCCTAAAAGATGATGCTGTGAAAGTGCTGCACTCAATATGTCAGCAAATTTGGAAAACTCAGCAGTGGCCACAGGACTGGAAAAGGTCAGTTTTCACTCCAATCCCAACGAAAGGTGATGCCAAAGAATTTTCAAACTACTGCACAATTGTACTCTTCTCACATGCTAACAAAGTAATGTGCAAAATTCTCCAAGTGATGCTTCAACAGTATATGAACCATGAACCTCCAGACATTCAAGCTGGATTTAGAAAAGGCAGAGGAAGCAGAGATCAAATTGCCAACATCTGTTGGATCATTAAAAAAGCAAGAGAATTCCAGAAAACCATCTACTTCTGCTTATTGTCTATGCCAAAGCCTTTGACTATGTGGATCACAACAAACTGTGGAAAATTCTGAAAGATGGGAATACCAGACCACTGAGAAATCTGTATGCAGGTCAAGAAGCAACAGTTAGAGGTGAACATGGAACCACAGACTGGTTCCAAATTGGGAAAGGAGTGTGTCAAGACTGTATATTGTCACTCTGCTTATATGCAGAGTACATCATGTGAAATGCTGGGCTGTATGAAGCACAAGCTGGAATCAAGATTGCCAGAGGAAATATTAATAACCTCAGATATGCAGATGCCACGACCCTTATGGCAGAAAGTGAAGAACTAAAGAGACTCTTGATGAAAGTGAAAGAGGAGAGTGAAAACGTTGGCTTAAAACTCAACATTCAAAAAACTAAGATCCTGTCATGTGGTCCCATCACTTCGTGGCAAATAGATGGGGAAACAATGGAAACAGTGACAGACTTTATTTGAGGAGGCCTCCAAAATCACTGCAGATGGTGACTGCAACCATGTAATTAAGACACTTGCCCCTTGGAGGAAAAGCTATGACCAACCTAGAGAGCATAATAAAAAGTAGAGACATTACTTTGCCAGCAAAGGTCCACCTAGTCAAAGCTATGGTTTTTCCAGTAGTCATGTATGAATGTGAGAGTTGGACTATAAAGAAAGCTGAGCACCAAAGAATTGATGCTTTTGAACTGTGGTGTTGGAGAAGACTCTCGAGAGTCCCTTGGACTGCAAAGAGATCCAGCCAGTCCATCCTAAAGGAAATCAATCCTGAATATTCATTGGAAGGACTGATGTTGAAACTGAAACTCCAATACTTTGGCCACCTGATGCGAGGATCTGACTCATTGGAAAAGACCGTGGTGCTGAAAAAGATTGAAGGCAGGAGGAGAAGGGGATGACAGAGGTTGAGATGGTTGGATGGCATCACCGACTTGATGCACATGAGTTTGAGCAAGCTCTGGGAGTTGATAATGGACAGGGAAGGCTGGTGTGCTGCAGTCCATGGGGTCTCAAAGAGTTAGACACCACTGAGTGACTGAACTGAACTCAAGCGTACACTTTCGGTGATGGCCAAAAAATGAACATTCACCATTCATTCTATGTACTTGGAGAGAAGAAGGCACAGAATCTGATCAGACCCTACAGAATCTAGAGGTTAGAAAGGAGAGGTTAGGCAAGTCTTCCTAGAGTGAGCAATGTCTGAACTTGGTATTTGCTGTATAAAAACTCTATCAGATAAAAAGGTGTCCAACTCTTCTCAACTCCGTGGACTGTAGCCCACAAGGCTCTTCTGTCCATGGGATTTCCCAGGCAAGAATACTGGAGTATGTTGCCACATCCTCCTCCAGAAGATCTTCCTGATCCAGGGATCAAACCTGTATCTCTTGCAGCTCCTAAATTGGCAGGCAGATTCTTTATCACTGAGCCACCTGGGAAGTCCCAGATACAAATACTGATGGTAATAATGTTTGCTGGTCAAAAGGATGGACCCTAATACCTTTCTGGCAGAGGAAGTCAGTATGTCAAAGTTACATGAGAAAAATGTGGTGAAATAAGCTCCGTGTAGAATATCAGTGACGTTTAGGTAAAGTGGGCATTAAGTAACCAAACAATGTAAACAGGGGAGCTTATGAAGACATGTAGGTTTCAGTCCAGGGAGAGACTCTATAGTATAGGCAGTGGAGACCACTGGAGAAAAATGGCAAAAATGAGATTTTTATGTTTTCAAGAGCAGACTCACAGCCCCTTTTAGAACAGAATCTCTTCTCACTAAGCTTTCAAAATTGAGGATTGAGCCCCCTAATTATGGTGGATCACTTTGTAATCATGTCATCTTTTTTCCTAGTGGTTCAAACTACCTCATGGATATTCTGAACTAGTTTTTCTTAAACATTACCATGATTGCAGTCACTTTGCTGTGTTTTTATACCTTCAAACTGCTGACTTTTTCTGTGTTTTCAGCCCGATATAGGAGGATGTGGAATTTACTGGACTTTCAACAGAGTGCTTTTACTTAATTGCCAAATTGCCTAGAATTTAAGATTACAAGGAAAATCAAGCCTCTTCTTTTGAAATCTGTGAAGAGGCACATTTAATCAGATTTCTCTAGTACCCATGTTTTTGGAAATGTGATATTTCAGGCTTGTACTTTACCCATTTGACAATTTACAAATTACCTCTCAATAAGAAAGAAAGAGGCTGTATTCCTCTGCCCTTTCTTGCTGTCTGTGTACTTCCAGCTGGATTTGCTTATATGATGAAACAGCTTAGCAATTTCTGTGAGGCTGTATGATTTTACAGCAAGAGTCAAAATAAACATCCAAAAGGATTATTCTCATTTATCCCATTTTGCCAGTTGTATCAGTTATGTTTTTAAAATACAAAATGTGACTATGGTTTTCTTGGTCAGAGTTCGTCCTTTTCTTCCCAGACACAGTTTACTGGGTAGTGTGTGGTATGTGTGTGTATATATATATATGTATGTATATATATATATATATTTTTTTTTTTCCCTACCAAAGTATTCGCTGTCCAGTGTTTTCTGGATCATCTCTTTCTGTTTCACTCTGTCCTCAGTTGGTTTGATTACAACTTCCATTTCAAATTATAGTTGAGAATAGTGAAAGTGTTAGTCACTCAGTCATGTCTGACTCTTTGCAACCCCATGGACATAGCCCACCAGGCTCCTCTATCCATGAGATTCTCCAGGCAAGAATACTGGAGTGGGTTGCCATGCCCTCCTCCAAGAGATCTTCCCAACCCAGGGATACAACCTAGGTCTCCCTCACTGCGGGCAAATTCTTTCCCTTCTGAGCCACCAGGGGAACCCCGTACTTGAAAATAATTTCCCCTTTAAGGGCATGAGGATGGTATTGTGCGGTGTTCTTCAAACCATTTGGATATAGGAGCTCTTACTTTTTGGTTTTCACTCTATTATAGACAGAAGCTGATGTTTAAAACACTAATACTTTTCAAAGATAGCCCCTCAGATTGTAGAGTGCTGATTATGCATCCATCTGCTCTAAATCCTCTATACATATTAGCACATGCAATCCTCACAGTGAAGGATTAGCGCCTATGAGGGTGCTGTTACAATTATCTGCAATGTAGAGGAGGAAACTGGAGTGCAGAAACGGAAGTGACTTGCTCAAGTTCATCCAGAGGTGAGTGGAGAAACTCAGCTGACTCATAATCACTCTTTTGGCTTCTGTTTGTTTGCTTGGGCATATGACATGTGGGATCTTAGTTCCCTGACCAGGGATTGAATTCTCTGCATTGAAAGATGGATTCTTAACTACTGGACTGCCAGGGAAGTCTCTTAACCACTCTTCTGCTGCTGCTGCTGCTGCTAAGTCACTTCAGTCGTGTCTGACTTCATGCAACCCCATAGACGGCAGCCCACCAGGTCCCCCATCCCTGGGGTTCTCCAGGCAAGAACACTGGAGTGGGTTGCCATTTCCTTCTCCACTCTTCTAGTGCTGGAAAATGAACCTATTGTCATCTTTGTATTCTCTTTGCATTCATCTGTATAAACAATATATGCATTCCCATTTATATGATTATGAATTCACTTGGCTATGATTATGGTGATTTGATCTTCATTTTACTACTAAGGAATCTGAGATTCTTCTGATGGCATGGGTCAGCAATCCCACCTTTGGAATTCACTTGGACACAATGCCTTCTCTTAGAGTTTCACATCTTCCAAACAGATATTGCTACCTGACCTCCTAGGGTGTATTGAGTTAGAAACAAACAACTATAAAATGTCACTACACATGCCAGTATGCTTTCCAGCAAAATCACTGGTAAATCCATGCCTACTCTAAGCTACAGATTGACTAAGATTTAAAAGATAAATATTGCAAATGAATGTGCTTCCCACTTCTCTACAGTTTTTCCCCAAAGTAATTTCTATGCAAGCTCTTTACTCAAGTTTCCCCACAGAATTTTTGCTCTACATACTAGGAGAACTCTTACTTCCATTTTCCCAGATCTAGGAAATTAGAGTATTTATGTTTCCCTTACATTGTCTGAAATCAATTCATTCTTTCCTGCTGAATTCCTTGAAGACATCTTTGTGTCCAGTGCTTTCCTAGCTGCTGGAGAGTACAACAACAATAGAAAATTTTAGACAAGGATCCTTTCCTCGCTGAAGCTTATCTTATGGAAGTGGAGGGGGTGACAGACAATAACCGAGTAAAACACACGATGGACCATGTAGTGATAAGTGCCGAGGAGAATAATGAAAATCAGAAAGAGAATGAGAATAGAGCTTGCTGAGGGGTACAGTCATGTCACTGAGAAGGTGGTTTTGAGCAAAGATCTGGTGGAAGTCAAGAAGGGAGATACAGAGCTCTCTGAGAGAAAAGCAGTCCAGGCAGACAGCAAGAGAGCACAGGACATATGCTGTGATGAGACAAGCGGGGTGGGACTTCCCTGCTGGTCCAGAGGCTAAGAATCTACCTTCCAATGCAGGGACACTGGGTTAGATACCTGTTCAGGGAAGTAAGACCCTACATGCTGCAGGGCAGCTAAACCCACATACAGCAACAAAGAGGCTATGCTGTAACGAAGAGCCAATGCTCCCAAATAAATAAATACTTATTTTTTCTTAAAGGGAGCAGGATGATCTTCTATGTATAGTTGTTGTAAAATCCAAGTAACACGATGATGACTTGGGCCAGGTGGTGGCAGTGGAGGTGGTGACGGTGGATTCATTCTGGATCTACTTGGTATAAAGAAAAAACCGTATTTGTTGATGGATAGTATATGTTATGTTACATAACCATTTGAGTAAGGATGCTGTCACATTTTTTTAAAGGGGAAAGAATTGAATAGCTTACTTATCATGGAATGTTAGACATTAACAACAGATAAATGGGCTCTTGGATGAATCCAGCCAGCTGGATTGAGGTGAAAACACAAAGAACAGCCTAGGATGACAAATAGTTTTCTAGAAGATAATGTTGCCAAAATCCTGGCCTCTGTTTTCTGGTGCTGAATAGAAACAGAGACAGAGTTTTGGGTGAAGTAGAAAAGAGTAGCTTTTATTGCTTTGCCAGGCAAAGGGGGCCACAGTGGGCTAATGCCCTGAAGACCCTGTGACCCACCCTGGAGAGGATAGTGAGGAGTTCTATAGTGTTCAAGGAGCACAGTGTGATCAGCTCATGGACAGTTCTTGGATTGGTTGCCATCAAGATGAAGTTTCAAGCAGCTTCAACCTTCTGGTTGCAACCAGTTTAGGGTCTATGTTCTTGTGGTCAGAAGTTTTCATCTGGGGCAGGGGTCTGCTTCTTGTAAAAAACAAAATAAGAATACATATCAAGCCTTTGTCTGTATCTTTCAGAAAACTGAAAGATACAGATAGAGTGATTCTGTTGTATGGTGATTCTGTTATATAGCAGAATTATAGTCTGAATTGTTAGTAGTTCCTTAGCCCAACAGCTATTCTTTGTTTCAACATCTTCACTTTCCCAGTCATTAATTCTTGAGTCAGCATTTTATTTAAAAAAATAAGGACACTGGGGCTTATCAGTTCAGTTCAGTCGCTCAGTCGTGTCCGACTCTTTGCGACCCCATGAATCGCAGCACGCCAGGCCTCCCTGTCCATCACCAACTCCCGGAGTTCACTCAGACTCACGCCCATCGAATTGGTGATGCCATCCAGCCATCTCATCCTCTGTCATCCCCTTCTCCTCCTGCCCCCAATCCCTCCCAGCATCAGAGTCTTTTCCAATGAGTCAACTCTTCGCATGAGGTGGCCAAATTACTGGAGTTTCAGCTTTAGCATCATTCCTTCCAAAGAAATCCCAGGGCTGATCTCCTTTAAAATGGACTGGTTTGATCTCCTTGCATTCCAAGGGACTCTCAAGAGTCTTCTCCAATACCACAGTTCAAAAGCATCAATTCTTCAGCGCTCAGCTTTCTTCATAGTCCAACTCTCACATCCATACATGATCACTGGAAAAACCATAGCCTTGACTAGACAGACCTTTGTTGGCAAAATAATGTCTCTGCTTTTCAACATGCTATCTAGGTTGGTCATAACTTTTCTTCCAAGGAGTAAGCGTCTTTTAATTTCATGGCTGCAGTCACCATCTGCAGTGATTTTGGAGCCCCCCAAAATAAAGTCTGACACTGCTCCCCATCTATTTGCCATGCAGTGATGGGACCAGATGCCATGATCTTCGTTTTCTGAATGTTGAGCTTTAAGCCAACTTTTTAACTCTCCTCTTTCACTTTCATCAAAAGGCTTTTTAGTTCCTCTGAATTATGACAAGCAACAGGGGCTTATACATGGTTTCAATAACATAAAAATTTTATGCTAATAAAGACAGGTACTATCTGGCTTTATATTCATGATAGTAAAGACTTTTTAAGATTAATTAGAAAATTACTGTAGGATTCGGGGGGCCGTATTTGCCAGTATACACTATTATGCCCACAAACATTCAGAAGTTTTCCTTTTCTTGCTTGTGAGGCATGTGGTATCTTAGATCCCCAACCTGGAGTTAAACCCACACACCCTTGAAGTGAAAGCACAGAGTTGTAACCACTGGACCACCAGGGAAATCCATTTTTCCATTTTTTAAAAAACCCAATCTGCAGTTCCAAATAGAAAAATTGTGGTCTCATTTTTCAACAAGACAAAAACCGTATCTGTAATTTTAAACAAATTGGAGCTGGGTTGAGAAGTTAACTTAGTATGAATGTTTTTCTTTCCTAGAGTGATAGTTCAGGGCATACATAAATCCCCTTATCTAATTCTTGGAGATTTCACAGGACATGAGTGGAATTAAATCAATTTGGAGATAAAAATTAACTTGGAAATAGAAATAACTAATATTTACTCTTACATGCACACAACACATACATGAAATCACCATTAATACTCGGCATACATACACACATACAGCTATTTGCAATAAAATGTCCTGTGTACTTTCTGAGGTCACCTTGTAAGTAACATTGTTGAGCAGAAAAATGTAGCTCTTCTCATCAGCCTTTTACCTAGTTGGAAATTAAAGTTCAAATAAAGAGACTTCCAAGGTCCAATAAAGAGTTGCTGAGGAAAGACTTGAATTCCAGTGTTTTAGGTGCTAAGTCACTCTAACCACCTTCAGACACCTCACCAATTTATATAGTATAGAACCTCCTGTTCTTTGTATTAGTCTCATGAATTTATCCCTCTTTTTTCTTAGCTCAAATATTTAAAACCTAACTGGAGTGCTCATTGTGTTGGATTTTTTCTGCTCCAGTGGCCACACCAGATCAGTGGGATTTCATAGAGGAGTTGAAGGTTATGGCGTTTTGAAGCACTTGATTTTTTTTATTGTCACTATGATACATTTTCTCTTACCTGCTATGAAAACCTCACATACTAATAATTCAGATTAAAATCTGCAGCGTTTAGTCCATTTGACAATCTAATTGTCAATAATTAATACCCCATAGGTTATACCAATGGTAATAAAGAAGGTGTTATTCTATGTTAATCGAGTCTTAAAATCATTTAATGTCATCTAACTCTTATGTTTACAGAGAAATATTTTTTTCCCTTCGTTCCTCAGTTAGGTTTCATTTAACTTCATAATTCAATGTCCTGTGATCTATTACTTTCCTTTTTCTTTGATTTTTCCTGTGGAAAGGCCAACATTCTAAGGAAGTATGCCATTGAGATTGTCATCCACTTAACTTGTTGCTCCCCTTAGACAAATCCTAATGCAAGCAAGTACTCAGCACACTGGTTATAGAGATGTCATCCATGCGCATTAACTCACCAAGACTTAAAATCAGTTCCATGTGTTTGTTCCTACAATAAGCACTTCATCTTATTAGTAAACTTTCGTGTCTTCTGTTACCAAGATAGTTCAAGATTTTGCTTGCAAGTGGAAGCGCTTAGCAAGGGAGAGTCATTCTTTTATGAGAATGAAGAATGCACTGCATTGGGGAATAGGGGGCATAGCATTGTGTATTAGAATATGTTGGGAGTTAACTGTTCAGCACCACTGAGAAGGAATAACAAGGATATAGTGGGACAGTCAACCAGGGTTCTACTCTTGGGTAATGAACACAGAACTCTCTTCTTTTTCTTTCTTTCCTGAAATTTGTCACTGAAGTATTTTTAGCTCAAGAGTGAGTGACTGTGCTCTCTGAGCGAGTGGCTTATACTCTATACTGTGGAAAACACTATTTATTATTGATATCTCTATGCATATTCTATGGAATATAAAACACTCTAAATTTTCTACGGGTGCCTTTGGCACAATGGAGAAGGAAATTTTTTAAAAGAAAACATTACCTCATCTATAATAAATTAATAACAACTCAATCTGTAATTTTTAAAAGTAACTAAGCACATTCTAGCTGTTTTCGAAAGGATTTTAGGCAATATGCAAATATGCAGCACTAAAAATTCCAATTTGGGGATTAGCATTTTTATGCTTTCTCTGCCTCAGGTTATGCTTGCCCTACCTAAAGTGTTTATATGCTTTCTGAAATCCTGTATATGGACAGGAAATAATTAACTCTCATTTGTGAAGTGTTTCATAACTTACAGTTTTGTGTTTTGTTATTTCTTCTTGTTAACTGTGGAGAAATGTCATAGGATGAGGTATTATTAGTCCATGTTCCGGAAGAGAAAACTCAATCTGGCAAAAGTTGTGGCCGCATCATGTCATGCACTGGCTTGCTCAGAATTGAAGACTTCATTTATGTTCTAACATCTGGAAATTTATTTTTAGGCTCTAACTTTTATCTGCCTATTGCCTCCCTGCACAATCTTTTTTTTTTTTACATCATAATTTTATTGAGATGTAATTCATATATCATACAATTTACCCACTGAAAGTGTATAATTTAGTGGATTTTATGTATCCACAGAGTTGGGCAACCATTACCACAATCAATACTAGAACATTTTTATCATCCCCAAAAGAAATCACGTATCTACTAGGGATAAAGCTCCATGTCCTCCCAATGTCTATGTGTTAGTCACTCGCTTGTGTCCAACTCTTTGCTGCCCCGAGTACTGTAGCCACCAGGCTCCTCTTCCATGGAATTCTCCAGGTAAGAATACTGGACTGTGTAGCCATTTCCTTCTCCAGGAGATCTTCCCCACCCAGGGATTGAATGTGGGTCTCGTACATTGCAGACAGGTTCTTGACCAACTGAGCCCCCAGAGAAGCCCATAAATAAAGACAAGTAGTTCTCTATCTCCGTAGTGTCTATCTAGAGCTGTATCCAGAGAAAATGGACCTGTGCTTATCCGATGCTTGTATTTGCAGGGCAAATGAAGTCCAGAAGCCTTAAGTTTCCCTCACTTTCTCAGCATCTGCTAAATGTGTTAACATTTGCAAGTCATATCAGCCACTCTGATTCTCAGCCTCCTGATAGAAAATGTCGATAATAATTCCTCATTTTCTGGCACAGCTATTACGAGGAGCAAATGGTCTGTAAAAGTGAGGTTTTTTGTTTTTTTGTTTTTTGCTTTGTAAAGCTCTGTTTAAGGATATATCAGCTACTGTAATTACCATTATCAAATCATAGACCTCCTCAGAGCAATCAGGAACACACATGTTTGAAGCCACAATGAATATTACTCTCTCCCTGTAAAAGGTGTGAACTTTCAATAAGTTCAGATGAATGAGAAACCTATTCCTTTCTGCTTTAAATTAATTTTAGTTCAAATTTATGTCTGATCCCTCCAGATGGACAGGGTATACAAAAGTAAAGCGTTTTAAGACATGCTTAGGCATGGGCGCTCTCACATAATGGATCTGTTTTATGCTTTCACCACTGAAGTACCTGTTCTCCTGCCATAAGGTGGGTCCAGGGGCTGCGCAATTTCCTTGTCAGCCTGGAGACACAGGATTCTTTTTCTTTTTTTTTAATTAAAGGAGATTTTTTTTTTAAGTCACATAATATAAAACATTCTAACAATATTTAATGGTAACATTTCAGTGGCACCAGGAACACTCACATTGTTGTGCAACTCTCACCATCATCCATCTCCCAAAATGTTCACCTTCCTAAATTGAAACTCTGCCCCCATTAAACACTAAGTCTCCATTCTGCCTCCCACACCCCACCCTAGCCCCAGGCGTCTACCAGTGTACTTTCTAACTCTATGAATTTGACTGTTCTCCATACCTCAGAGAAGTGAAATCAAACAGTATTTGTTGGCACCTACTGTATATTGGAATGCATTTTTAAGGTCAACTTAGTAAATGTCTTACAAACAGATTGTACCTTCTTTTTTTTTCCTTCTGTGCCATTGGTAGGTTCTCAATAGCTATATGTTTGATACATAGTTGTGTGTATACGTCAATCCCAATCTCCCAGTTCATCCCCCCACTTCTCCTCTTGGTGTCCATCTGTTTGTTCTCTATGTTGAAACACAGGATCTTTTAAGACACCTGAAAATCATAGCCACTTGGAATCTAGCTGTTCTAGATCTACCAGGCAGTCATCTCCAAGAGGTTTTAACGTCTTATGGTGAGTGTTGATGGTGGTTTAGTCACTAAGTGGTATCTGACTCTTGTGACCCCATAGACTGTAGCCCACCTGGCTCCTCTGTCCATGAAATTTTCCCTTCAGGATTACTGGAGTGCATTGCCATTTCCTTCTCCAGGTGATTTTCCCCACCCAGGGATCAAACCCATGTCTCCTACACTGCAGGTGGATTCTTTTCTGACTGAGCCACTCTCCCATCCTAACATCTTTCAGAGTGGTGACCAAGTCCTGCACCAACAGCTAACCTACTAATCTCCCAAACTTCCAAGTGTTCCTGGGAGTTAAATTTCTCTGAGTCTACAAAGATCTCAAAAACAGCATCTTCAATCCCTTCCCATCTAGAGCTCCTATCATCATCTCTTTAAAATATTTTATCACTTTGAGTCATATTCTGTTTCTGATCTATAAGGGACACTGAGGAAGGAAAAAAGAGCCTGACTAGCTTTTTGTAATGGTGGAAGTCAGCTTATTAATTCAAATGTGAAGAATTCCTAATAATACCTCATCTCTGATCTCATCTTGCCCAGAGGCTTTAGAAAGACACTTGAGACTCTCCCAGGTTTCTACTGCAAGGAAGGTGAAATAGCTGCTCTTAACATGTGGGACTCAACCTAAATAGATCTCAGAAGACTCTAGAAGTAAAAAAGAAAGATCAAATGTTTAATCCAAATTTTAGTTTAAGAATCTGAAGCATATTTTTCATGGGATTTTTTGTCCTGAATATTATATGCTATCTTCCACCAGAGAAGACACTGTGCCTGCAGGTTGAGGAAGATTCTCGAAAAAACTATTGAACTTATTCCTTAAATAATATTATTTTAGACCTTTTTCAACTGTCCCTGAGCATTGTGGCCAGGAATAAGCCATTTAATCCCTACCGAAGACTCCTTCCTATGAAAAGTGGTGAGCTTCATCTTGTGAGATTTCAGTATGATAATACACAGGAAAGCATTTTGAAATTTGCAAAGTACCAGCAGGTAAAAGGAGGCACACATGCAAAAAATTAACTTTGGAGGAAGTCAAGAGTGCAGTTCCTGGCCAAAAAACCTATATGTGATCTTTCAGGCCTGACCAAAGGCGATTTTTACCTAGCAGGCTTCACTGCAGACAACTGCCCTCCCTACCTCTGGCTTGGGACACAGCCAGTGCACTGGCTTCCGAAGGGGGTTGCCGTCCAGGACACACGCCCCCCTGGTGTCCACACGTATAAAATCTGCTTTTTTCTGTATCCTTAAGCCAAAAACTCAGCAGTGGTCACAGGACTAGAAAAGGTCAGTTTTCATTCCAATCCCAAAGAAAGGCAGTGCCAAAGAATGCTCAAACTACCTCACAATTGCACTCATCTCACATGCTACTAAGGTAATGCTCAAAATTCTCCAAGCCAGGCTTCAGCAATACGTGAACTGTGAACTTTCAGATGTTCAAGTTGGTCTTAGAAAAGGCAGAGGAACCAGAGATCAAATTTGCCAACAGCTGGATCATCAGAAAAGCAAGAGAGTTCCAGAAAAACACCTATTTCTGCTTTATTAACTGTGACAAAGTCTTTGACTTTGTGGATCACAATAAACTGTGGAAAATTCTGAAAGAGATGGGAATACCAGACCACTTGACCTGCCTCTTGAGAAACCTATATGCAGGTCAGGAAGCAACAGTTAGAACTGGACATGGAACAACAGACTGGTTCCAAATAGGAAAAGGAGTACATCAAGGCTGTATATTGTCACTCTGCTTTTCTAACTTCTATGCAGAGTATATCATGAGAAACGCTAGGCTAGAAGAAGCACAAGCTGGAATCAAGATTGCTGGGAGAAATCTCAATAACCTGAGATATGCAGATGACACCACCCTATGGCAGAAAGTGAAGAGGAACTAAAAAGCCTCCTGAAGAAAGTGAAAGAGGAGAGTGAAAAAGTTGGCTTAAAGCTCAACATTCAGAAAACGAAGATCATGGCATCTGGTCCCATCACTGCATGGCAAATAGATGGGGAAACAGTGGAAAGAGTGTCAGACTTTATTTTTTTGGGCTCCAAAATCATTGTAGATGGTGATTGCAGCCATGAAATTAAAAGACGCTTACTCCTTGGAAGGAAAGTTATGACCAACCTAGATAGTATATTCAAAAGCAGAGACATTACTTTGCCAACAAAGGTCCGTCTAGTCAAGGCTATGGTTTTTCCAGTGGTCATGTATGGATGTGAGAGTTAGATTGTGAAGAAAGCTGGGTGCCGAAGAATTGATGCTTTTGAACTGTTGGTGTTGGAGAAGACTCTTGAGAGTCCCTTGGACGGCAAGGAGATCTAACCAGTCCATCCTAAAGGAGACCAGTCCTGGGTGTTCATTGGAAGGACTGATCCTGAGGCTGAAACTCCAATACCTTGGCCACCTCATGCGAAGAGTTGACTCATTGGAAAAGACCCTGATGCTGGGAGGGATTGGGGGCAGGAGGAGAAGGGGATGACAGAGGATGAGATGGCTGGATGGCATCACCAACTCAATGCACATGAGTTTGGGTGAACTCAGGGAGTTGGTGATGGACAGGGAGGCCTGGCATGCTGCAGTTCATGGGGTCACAAAGAGTCAGACACAACTGAGCGACTGAACTGAACTGAGGCCGAAAACTACCATTTGGGTGTTTCCTTGTCAGGATACTTTACTTTTCTGCACTGTCACTCAGGCCTCAGTACTTCTCCATCCCTGAGCATCCCTGCTCCCCTTTCTTGGGACCCAGGATAGGACCATTGACTCCTCTTTAGCCAGTGACACTGCACCTTAGCTTGCCTGGTGAGTCAGACTATATCTAATACAGGAGTTTCAGACTTCTTGGAAAGTGTGGGCTAATGTAGAATGCTGGTTTAAATACAGTCATATTCCCTTGGACTCTCTGTAAAAACAGGAGAACTTGACCTTTTTTTTTTTTTTTTCTTTTCTGTTTTCTGTATAATCATTGGTCCACAACTCAATTGCCTATTCCAAAGAGTTTCACTAATGGTAAGATCTTTACCCAGGACTTCTTATTTCATTCTTCAAATGTTTGAGATGTTTAGATTTTTTTTCTGGCTTTCTTTTTTATTTTTTTTTTTTCCTTTTGGCTTTATTTGAGTCTTCTCTTCATAGCCTTGTTACTTTGTAGAATTTTCAGTTAATCTTTTGCTTTCCAGACTTCTTGTTTAAAAAAAGACCATTTTAATAGAAATGTTTGACTAATTTCCATTGATGTATTAGCACATTTTCTATGTGCTTTATTCTCTGATGTACTTCACGTGTTTCTTTTTTCGCTTTTTTTTCCTTTTATTTTATTAAGATAAAATTCATATGCCATAAATTAATGACTTTAGAGTGCACAATTTAGTGGCATTTAATATATTTGCAGCCTTGTAACACTGCTGCTCTATCTAGTTCTAAAATGGTACCCTCAAAGAAGACACTGTACCCAATGGGCAATACTTCTCATGCATTTTGTGACCTTTTGTGTCTGGTTTCTTCCACTTACTCTCATATTTTTGAGTTTTATTCACATTGTAGCATATATTATTACTTCTTTCCTATTTATAGTGGATTAATATTTCATTGTATGAACGTATTGCAGCTGTTTATTCATTCTTCCACTGAAGGGCATTTGACTTTTGTGAATAATGCCCTCTTAACGTACGAGTATAAGTATTCACTTGAGCACCTGCTTTCCGTTCTCTGGGCTATACACCTAGGAGTAGAATTGCTTAACTTTGTAAGAAATTTTCAAGCTCTTATTCAGAGCAGCTACACCATTTTGCATTCTCATTAGGAGTGTGTGAGGTTTCCAATTTCTCCCCATTTTCGCCAACACTTATCATTTCTGTTTTTCTTATTATCGCTATTCTGGTTGCTATGAACAGGTATCTCATTGTGTTTTGATTGGCATTTCCCTGATGACTAACAACTTTGAGCATTTTTCATGTGCTTGTTGTCCACTTATCTGTCTTCTCTGGAGAAATGTCTATTCAGGCCTTTTGCCCACTTTTACACTGGGTTGTATGTCTTTTTGTTGTTTGGTTTTTAAGTGTACTTTAAATAGTCTAGATACTGGACTCATTAAATTTGTGATTCACAAATATTTCTTACATTCTATAGGTTGACCCTTTCACTTTCCTATTCAAAGGTAATAAGGTTTTTACTTTTGATGTAGTCCAAAATGTCTATTATTTTCCTTGTTGCCCTTTTATATACTTTTTGCACCATAATTTACTTGGTCTCTTGGTACTGTATTGGTGTTGGTTGTGGTGGTTTAGTTGCTAAGTTATGTCAGCCTCTTTGCGACCCCATAGACTGTAGCCTGCCAGGCTCCTCCGTCCATGGGATTTCCCAGGCAAGAATACTGGAGTGGGTTGCCATTTCCTTCTGCAGCGGATCTTCCCAACCCAGGAATCAAACCTGGGTCTCCTGCATTGCAGGCTGATTCTTACCAGCTGAGACACCAGGGAAGGTCATATTGTCATACTTCAAAACAACAGTCTGAGAGGTCTTTTGTATTTTTGTCTTAAAAAAAAAAAAAGTTTTCCTTTCTTTTTCTTCTCTCTAAACAACTAGCACATTTGTTTTAGTTTTCCTATTTGCCTTTCCCACCTACATTCTACTTTTTATCTTTTCACTTTAATCATCATCCTCTTGTTATCTTTATCTAAACAAGGTTCATGTAATTTGCTTTCATTTTTAACTCTTCAAAAGAGTTACCTCACTCATAGTCCATAAAGGTCTATGCTATAGAATAATTCATGGTGGGAGACAAGATCAACACAAGTGTAAAGAAGGCCCTAAACTTACTTCCTCTTACCCATGACAGTTTCTCCTCTCCCCCACCCCCTGCACTTCATGACTTGCATTGACTTCCCTGAGATATAATGAAGGAAGCAGGGACGGTGAGGAAAAAGGAAGAAAAATGGAGCTAAGCAGCCCATCCTTGGTCACATACTGTCCCAAGGGCTCTAACCTCTGGATCCCAAATCACTGACTCTATGAATCTGAATTTAATTTTTACAATGTTTAGGGATAGAGGTACAAAGATGGATATAAGACAGGCTCAAGAATGGATTGTACATCATGGGGAATATAGCCAGTATTAATATTTTGTAATAACTGCAAGTGGAAAGTAACCTTTACAAATTGTATAAGAAATTAAATATATAAAATTTTTAAAAAGGCAAAGAAAAAAACAAATTAGAGCAGCTAATTGGTTGGGAAGGAGAGAAGCCAATGTCATATTCTGATAGAATGGGTGGGATTTTAGGCTAGAACTGCCTTTGAAACCTGGCTCTGCCCCTTCAGAGCCATGTGCCCTGCCACACACACTCTTTCTCAACCTTTCCAGCCCTCAGTTCTCTCAACTGCATGTTTCCTTTTTTCCCCTTAGCTATGGCATTTTATAAGGACACAATAACATAATAATTATAAAGCTCTGCATGTGGTAAATAGTCACCCAGTGTTAATCCCACTTTATTATTTTATGATTCCTATCGCAAAGGGAAAGATCAGTGTATAATGAGATCATCATAACTTTGTTGAGGTCTGAAATGTTTAGGTTCAGTTTCTCTGAAATAAAACCATTATAAATACAAAATATTTTACTCACAGGAAACTACAGAGAAAAAAATAGCCCTTAATAACCTTTTTACATGACATAATCTCATCAATTTCCCTCATCATCCCAAAGCTATTTTCTCCTCACTTTAACGCCAGTTCCTAACAAAGAAATCTAGAAACTTTACTCCCAAACAGAACTAGGAAAGAAAACACTCTTAGGACTCACATTAAGATAAACAAGGCAAGGAAAACAAGCACAGAGGCAAATACTATCAGAGAGGGGGATTAAAGGTGGCTGTGTCATAACATATTAAAATATGATTCAATCAGAAGTAAGATAAGTAAGCGAACTTAATTAGAGATACATATTATTATTTGACTTTAAAATACAAAATGAGAGATTAAAGCAATCTGACTGGGTGTGTAATCAATGCGGAGTAATATGTTAGAGAATGAGGCTGATGTTATAATTGGTGTATGCAATTGAAATTAATTAATTTTAGTTAGCATACATGCATGCAAATATGAAATCAACAAATTTTAAATATTAAACTCATAATTATAGTGACACTGGTGTGTTGCTATGAAGAAGTGAGAGGCTGCCCCATGACATGGAGTCACCCTCAGCTATCATGTGCTGTTTCTGATCAAATCAGGAAGGCATTCTGTCTACAGGATGTGTGGGCAATTGTGATTATATGAAGTGCACCCACTCCTAAATTCTCTTTAATTAAAATTCAAGTGATGTTTTGCCTGTGTCAAATTTTCTTCCCGGTCACATCTCAAATGAAAAAGGGACTTAATTTTAATTAACACATCATTGCAGGTACTCTAATATTAATGTTCACTAAGCTTTTTATAAGATTCATTAACAACCATTTTGTGATGAAAGGACTCAGGAGGCAGATATAAAGTTGGAAGGCTATTTTTAGTGATTTCACTATTGATTTTACAAGATACTGAAGACAGAAGTACAATGCCTTAGGATTCCATAGTTAGGACTGAAGTCAGTCTAATAAGTAAGTAGAGACAAAAAGAGAGAAAGATCTATCTATCTATTCTCTTTCATATATACGGCTCTGTATATAGAAACAGAGAATGTTAAAGCATTGTCTGACCCAAAGTGGATACTGATAGACACCAATGTAGTTGTCAAGTAGTTCAAGCATCCAGAGAGGGAACAAAATTATGATAATTGGAATAAAATTTGGACTTATCAATTAATCCTAAAGGAAATCAACCCTGAATATTCATTGAAAGAACTGATGCTGAAGCTGAAGTTCCAGTACTTTGGCCACCTGATGTGAAGAGCCTACTCATTGGAAAAGACCCTGATGCTAGGAAAGATGGAAAGCAGGGGGAGAAGGGGAGGACAGAGGTTGAGATGGTTGGATGGCATCGCCGACTTGAGGGGCTTGATTTCAGCAAGCTCTGGGAGACAGTGAAGGACAGGGAAGCCTGGTGTGCTGCATTCACGGGGTCACAAAGAGTCGGACACGACTGAGTGACTAAACAACATTTAAAATTGAATCCACATCTGTATGTTACAAAGGAAGATGGATTAATATATCCTTGGACCTTAATGTTGGTGATGCCTTTATGCATTATTCATCTGCCCCTAGCCAAAACCAGTCCATAAAGGCAATCTGAAATTACTAGGTTATTCATCTACACACTTCTGTGATATTGTACCATCCACTACAGCTTTGCTTATGACATATTCTCCTTGTTACTAGATTCCATCAGCTTGGCTCTAGTCGGGCTACTTTTGCCTTTAGTGGTACAACTTGGTACGTGTAGTTGAAGCCCCAAGACCACCTTCATGCATTATGACAGATAGAGCAGAAAATTCTCTCTGAATTCACAACATATCCCATCAACTTCAGTGACATCTCTCCTTACCACAGCCTATCAGAAAGATATAAGAAAATGGATATGGACAGAACAGAAGGGGAGAAAAGGAAGTCAAGGAGAGATGGTAACATTAGTGGGACCTTCTAAAATACTTGTCTGGTCTTCAAGAATAGATGGGTACTAAAATGCAGCAGCTGAGTTTTATAACTGCAGGGTAGTCAGCCTCCATGACAACATTCAGGATCTGGCTCTGGATCATTGACTTCCTTTTGACTTATGAGATACTGCTGACACCAGATAGAGGGGGGACAAATGGCTATCTGCTATGCCTTCACCAGTAACCTACTATTTCCTTGGATCACCACAATTACCCTGCTCAGTTGGTGAACAGTTTGTGTTTTAATTAATTAACTGTTTATTTACTTATATGAAGTAGTAGTTTATGTTGGACTTTCTCCTGATGTGTATTATTAACAGTTACCCTGGCTCCAGCTCCATCCATTTGGATCCGTCTACATCTTGGACATGGTCCTTCCTCGTGAATTTGGAAGGTTGTTGAAGTCACTCGTCCTTTGCTTCTTGTAGACATTTTCTGTTCAGAATCCCTGAATTACTGTAACTCACTTCTCATTTATCTTGTGAGGGAAAAGATTTGGACCACATGGTTTTAAGAAAAGCAGTAACAACAATAGCAACAACCAGAAACAATGGGATGGTTTTCTGGGCACATTACCCAGTGTCAAGGCATGGGGTACAACTAGCATTTCTATGGGATACATGGTTGTCTAAAATAGAGACTGTCTGAAATAGACACAGAGAGATTGTATATTTGGAAATTTCTTTGTGACATTGTACTAGTAACAGGGTTCTCTAGAGAAATGGAACCAGGAGAGTGTGTGTACATAAGTGAATATGGAGATAGAGAGATGGAATAGATATATAGATATAAATATAGACATAGGATTAGATGTAGATACAAATGTAGATGCTGCCAAAAATCTTGGTAAGATTTTATTTGACCAGATTTTATTTTATAGACAAGATTATTCTAAAACTTAAACAAAAAGGGTAAAGGGACTAGAATTTCAAAAGTTCAGAAAAGAGTAAAGTGGAAGGCATTATGCTGACTGCAGACTTATTATACAGTATGTGTTTAAAGGGGTCAACACCTTGATCAACGGAAAAGAACAGAGAACCTGATATCTTCACACAAGTATGTAAAACTGTTTCATCTTTTAAAGTCTTCATTGAGTAGACTTCCTTGGTGGTCCAGTGGTTAAGACTCCTCCTTCCAGTGCAAGGGGAGCAGCCTTGGGGTTTGATCCCTGGTTGGGGGACTAAGATCCCACATGCCATGTGGTAGAGCCAAAAAAAACAAAAAAGGAAAAAAAATTGGTCCTATTAAAGAAAATGTCTTCATTGAGATACAGTGCACAACTCAATAATTCTCACATGTGAAAGTACAGTGCCATGACTTGGTACATTCATAGATATGTATAACTATCACCACAATCTATTCTGAGACATTTTAATCACCTCAAAAAGAACCCTGTACCCATATATTTTTGCATTTGTTCTTCTGCTCAATATTGTTTGTGTCATCCATGCAGTTGCTTAAGCGCTTGTTTTTAATTTAATTTGATTGCCGTATTGTATTCCATCCTGCGGATATAACCTATTTCCTCTTGTACTGGTGAACAAGCTTGGGGGGTGGGGGTGGGTCTATTTGATATGTAAATTTTGTATGCATATGTATGAGTTATTTATTGCTGCATAACAAATCACCTGCTTTGCCATATTCTATTGGTTGGAAGCAAGTAACTAGGCCAGCCAGCACTGGTAGGGGGATGGGGGTGGGGGATGATAGGCTCGCATGTAATAAGAGATGGTTCTTTTTAGAGGTTGCCTAGCACAGCATACTATTGCCATTGCTAAGTCGCTTCAGTCGTGTCCGACTCTGTGCAACACCATAGACGGCAGCCCACTAGGCTCCTCTGTCCCTGGGATTCTCCAGGCAAGAACACTGGAGTGGGTTGCCATTTCCTTCTCCAATGCATGAAAGAGAAAAGTGAAAGTGAAGTCACTCAGTCGTGTCCGACTCTTAGCCACCGCATGGGCTGCAGCCACCAGGCTCCTCCGTCCATGGATTTTCCAGGCAAGAGTACTGGAGTGGGGACAGCATACTATATCCATTAAAAAAAAAAAAAATGGAACCTCACTTTACGAATGACTCTGCAAGATTTAATGCCTGAATAATAGGGGTTTTGCAATAGAAATTTTGCTTAGAACTGAAAGCAAATAATCTCTAATCCTCTTAACTACCCTACAAGTATTATTATCCTCCTTGTCCAGTTTAGGGAAGTGAGGCTCAGCAGGGTTGAGTAATTTGCCTCTGGGAATTCTGGTATCCACAAGACAGCATACTGCCTGCATCAGATCCAATGCTGTCAGCTGTTGCATCATTTGATGCCTGCTGTTTAAATATAATAATAATAAGCATTAATGACTATAGAAGGTAAATATTGCTGCTGTTTATCTTAATTATGATGGTCACCCCCTGTCTCCACCAAATACAAGATTCCATGGAATGACTTTCTTCTAGATTCCTTCTAGATGTATTCCCAAGGGTAAAATGTACTTCGTGTTGCCATATAGAAGTAATTTTATGACCTTTTGATTCTTGGAAATGTTAAAATATCAGCTTGGAACCTATAATTCAATAATCTTTAGATACTCCTAGCCAAGGATAGTACAATTATATGATTTATTGCAAAAAATAGTACTAGTTCTGTGTAGCATTGCACCAGTCTAGATGCAAACCGTACTGGCAATAAATTCTATCAGACACCTTGACAAAATAGTGCAGTGTATTTCATTGTGTTTTTAAAGTTAGAACAGAGAGAAAAACCTCTTTTTTTCCCCTATTTGTCATTGTTTTTGTTTTCTGTTTTAAGTGATGGATTCTCTTCTTATACAGTTATTCTTTAAAAGATGACTTGGAAGAATCTGGAATTAACTGCCACTTTTGGCATTACACATCTTCTTTCATTACCAATTGAAGGTCACAAAAGTTTAAATGCAGTTTTCATGGTGTATAAATATGCATTTTGGTTTTTTCAGCATCCCTTCCTTCAACAATTTTAGTAACCTCTTAGCTGTACTTTTTCATTTTCAATCTTATTGCTCCAATTTTTAATTTACTCACTTAGTGAATATTTATTAATCTTCTAGGTGCTTGCTTCCAGAAATCTGCTTAAGGTGTGTCTGATCACATCATTTCTCTGCTTGTTTCTTTTTTTTTTTGTTTTTTTAGGCCATGCTATAAAGCATATGGGATCTTAGTTCCACAAAAAGGGATTGAACCCATGCCCCCTGCATTGGGAGCACGGAGACTTAGCCACTGGACCACCAGGAAATTCCCTCTTCTTGATTCTTTATAGTCTTCAGGACACAGTCCCAAGACCAGAATAGAGGGCCTCAGGCCCAACTGTTCATTCCATTTATGACTGTAAACATATCTTCGTAACACAGCAAGAAGCTTTTCTACTTCAGCTACTCCATCCTATTTTACTCCATGATGTTTTCTTTTGTCTTCTGCTTTCCTGACCTTGACACACACCAAGTTTATTGTATTTTAAAGCTCAGGCAAATTTTTAATTCTTTTTCATTTTTACCATAGTATTACGTGTATAACTGTTCAAATTTTGCCAAATTTTAGAAATACTCATGAACATCTTCCCACCACAAAAGATTAAAATAGCCTCTTAGCCAGGGTATTCACCCAGATGGTGGGGCCACCGTTAATGACACTGAAGTTCTGGGGGTCTCCACATGAATCATCTGGGTTCAACACAAACTTCCCTGCACCTGTTGTGTAGCAATGATGAAATGTCTCTTTGGCAAATGGAACCTTTGCCTTCCGTTGTGCTTATCAGTTCATCTGCATAAGAAGACCAAATTGGCAAATGAATATTCTCAGATTATAATTTGGGGGACCATAAATATGTTTTGTGATGAAAATATTCCTCTCTTAGCATCTAGGAACTTAAATTAGCCAAAATCATGGTTTTATGGACAAGAAGCAAAACTTCTGTGACTTATTAGGTAGGTGAGTGGAATCTTCCTCTGTACCATGCTTAGCTGCTCGGTCATGTCCAACTGTTTGCAACCCCACAGAATGTAGCCTGCCAGGCTCCTCTGTCCATGGAGATTCCCCAGGCAAGAATATTGGAGTGGGTTGCCATGCCTTCCTCCAGGGGATCTTCCCAACCCAGAAACTGAACCCAGGTCTCCCGCATTGAAGGCAGATTCTTTACCATCTGAGCCACCAGGGAAGTCCAAAAATACTGGAATCGGTAGCCTATCCTTTTGCCAAAGAATCTTCCCAACCCAGGAATCAAACCAGGGTCTCCTGCATTGCAGGTGGATTCTTTACCAGTTAAGCTACTAGAAGTGAAGTGAAGTGAAGTCATGTCCAACTCTTTGTGACCCTGTGGACTATAGTCTACCACACTCCTCTGTCCATGGGATTTTCTAGGCAAGGGTACTAAAGTGGGTTGCCATTTCCTTCTCCAGAGGATCTTCCTGACCCAGGGATCGAACCCAGGTCTCCCACATTGAAGGCAGACGCTTTACCATCTGAGCACCAGGGACCCAGAAGCTACTAGAGAAGCCCCCAAATCCTCCTATATTTACCCTAAATTCCTGGACTCGCGTATTTTATAGGGAAATGCCATCGTATATTGGCCACTGATTTAAAGAGTATCTCACATTCTTTAAGGGCTTCCCTGAATAGTTCAGCAGGTAAAGAATTTGCCTGTAATTCAGGAGACATAGAAGACTCAGTTTTGATCCCTGGGTCAGGAAGATACCCTGGAGGAAGATAATGGCAACCCACTCCGGTATTCTTGCCTGAAAAATCCCATGGACAAAGAACCTGGTGGGGTATATATAGTCCAAAGTGTCGCAAAGATTTGGATGTGACTGAGCGATTAAGCACACACACCCTTTAAACAGTATCCCAACCTATGCGGTTGTATCTCTCAACTGATAGCAGGACTCTTTCTTTAATAGGCCATGTCACCATTGTAGCAATCCAATTGCCTTTGGGTCATGGAACATGAAGAGACAAGTGAACACAGTAGGTATTAAGCCCATCACCTCAGTTCAGTTTAGTTGCTCAGTCATGTCTGACTCTTTGTGACCCCTTGAATCACAGCACGCCAGACCTCCCTGTCCATCACCAACTCCCAGAGTTTACCCAAACTCATGTCCATCGAGTTGGTGATGCCATACAGCCATCTCATCCTCTGTTGTCCCCTTCTCCTCCTGCCCCCAATCCCTCCCAGCATCAGGGTCTTTTCCGATAAGTCAACTCTTCCCATCAGGTGGCCAAAGTATTGGAGTTTCAGCTTTAGCATCAGTTCTTCCAATGAACACCCAGGACTTATCTCCTTTAGGATGGACTTGTTGGATCTCCTTGCAGTCCAAGGGACTCTCAAGAGTCTTCTCCAACACCACAGTTCAAAAGCATCAATTCTTCAGCACTCAGCTTTCTTCACAGTCCAACTCTCACATCCATACATGACCACTGGAAAAACCATAGCCTTGACTAGATGGACCTTTGTTGGCAAAGTAATGTCTCTGCTTTTCAATATGCTATCTAGGTTGGTCATAACTTTCCTTCCAAGGAGCAAGCATCTTTTAATTTCATGGCTGCACTCACCATCTGCAGGGATTTTGGAGCCCAGAAAAATAGTGTGACACTGTTTCCACTGTTTCCCCATCTACTTCCTATGAAGTGATGGGACCAGATGCCATGATCTTCGTTTTTCTGAATGTTGAGCTTTAAGCCAGCTTTTTCACTCTCTCACTTTCATCAAGAGGCTTTTTAGTTTCTCTTCACTTTCTGCCATAAGGGTGGGTGTCATCTGCATATCTGAGCCTGTCACCTACTTTCAAGTAAAATTAAGTTCTCCACCATTGAAAAATAGTGTGTGAATAAGTCATAGTGTCAGTCTAAAATGACCTGATGGAAAAATCTAGGACAAGGAAGACAAATTCGCATTCAGAAGATGTATCTATTTCTATAAGGACAGATTGCTTTTCTCCCTAGGATGGAAAATGTCCTGTGTAATCAATGAGGTGGCTGGCTGGTCCCCTCTGGCCATCAGTGTTGGGAATCATGCTCTATCGGTGCTTGGATTTGACCTCTGCTATGGGATCGTGGAAAAAGCAAGAGAGTTCCATAAAAACATCTATTTCTGCTTTATTGACTATGCCAACGCCTTTGACTGTGTGGATCACAATAAACTGTGGAAAACTCTGAAAGAGATGAGACCAGACCACCTGACCTGCCTCTTGAGAAACCTATATGCAGGTCAGGAAGCAACAGTTGGAGCTGGACATGGAACAACAGACTGGTTCCAAATAGGAAAAGGAGTACGTCAAGGCTGTATATTGTCACCCTGCTTATTTAACTTCTATGCAGAGTACATCATGAGAAACCTTGGGCTGGAAGAAGCACAAGCTGGAATCAAGATTGCCAGGAGAAATATCAATAACCTCAGAAATACAGATGACACCACCCTTATGGCAGAAAGTGAAGAGGAACTAAAAAGCTTCTTGATGAAAGTGAAAGAGGAGAGTGAAAAAGTTGGCTTAGCTCAACATTCAAAAAATGAAGATCATGGCATCTGGTCCCATCAACTTCATAGGAAATAGATGGGGAAACAGTGGAAACAGTGTCAGACTTTACTTTTGGGGGCTCCAAAATCACTGCAAATGGTGACTGTAGCCATGAAATTAAAAGACACTTACTCCTTGGAAGGAAAGTTATGATCAACCTAGACAGCATATTGAAAAGCAGAGACATTACTTTGCCAACAAAGGTCCATCTAGTCAAGGCTATGGTTTTTCCAGTGGTCATGTATGGATGTGAGAGTTGGACTGTGAAGAAAGCTGAGTGCTGAAGAATTGATGCTTTTGAACTGTGGTGTTGGAGAAGACTCTTGAGAGTCCCTTGGGCTGCAAGCAGATCCAACCAGTCCATTGTGAAGGAGATCAGTCCTGGGATTTCTTTGGAAAGAATGATGCTAAAGCTGAAACTCCAGTACTTTGGCCACCTCATGCGAAGAGTTGACTCATTGGAAAAGACTCTGATGCTGGGAGGGATTGGGGGCAGGAGGAGAAGGGGACAACAGAAGATGAGATGGCTGGATGGCATCACTGACTCAATGGACGTGAGTCTGAGTGAACTCCGGGAGTTGGTGATGGACAGGGAGGCCTGGAGTGCTGCAATTCATAGGGTCACAAAGAGTCAGACACGACTGAGCAACTGAACTGAACTGAGCTGATGGGCCTCCCTGGTGGCTCAGTGGTAAAGAATCTGCCTGCCATTGCAGAAGAGCCAGGTTCAATCCTTGGGTCAGGAAGGTTCCCTGGAGAAGGAAATGGCAACCCACTCCAGTGTTCTTGCTTGAAGAATTCCATGGACAGAGGATCCTGGCGGGCTACAGTCCGTGAGGTTGCAAAGATTCAGACACTACTTAGTGACTAAACTGCAGCAGCAGCATTGGCAATTTGCACCCTCAGTAGGTACAGCAGTCAGATCAGCTATGGTGAGGGGATTTCACGTAAATTTCATGCTACATGGAACCTCTGCCACCACCAAAGTGGCTGCTTTTTTTGTGAGTCCAGTAGGAAAAACCTGAGATAGCTGAGGAAAGAGGCTTCCTGAAAGCCCCAGGGTAAGTCCTGTTGGATAAGTCCTTTTTTCCACCTCAATATTGACAACCCCCATCACACTGAATGCAACCTGTTAGCATTTTCATATTATACAAATATATTCTCATTCTCTTCCTATTCTGAAAGGAATATCCAAGTACTTCCTCCCTATAGTTCCCAGGGCATTCATTTTCCAATTTTATTCAGTGACTATGGAAACTCAATCAGTTTTCCCTCCATTAATATAGAATTGATCTGATTGTATAAGTCAAGTAACATCCTCGTAAGTTTCCCATCTGTTTCATTCCTACGGACTCTGTGAAATTCATACATCCGAAAGTCAAAACTCTTTGACTATAACTCTGCCCCTGTGGATTGTTGCCATAATTGCATCCACCTAGTTAGGGATGATTAAGTGCCACTATGTGGCGTCTGCCACTCCAGAGTCATAGTTTTCTCACTAAAATAGAAAGCCCAAATTCATTACGTTGAAACTGGAGCCCAAATTCCCCCTGTTTCTTCAGAGTAAAGAGACTGTGGTAGATAACCAATCATAAGAGAGATTTTTTAAGGATGCTGATGCCCCTTCATCAAAGTTTTTTTTTTTTTTATTGATTTAGTGAAAAGTTTCATCTGAGCTCCCCTGACGTGTAGAGTCTATTTCAACATTCCCATATCCCTCCACCTTTAAGATTTCTCTATGGTATGCCAGAGAAGTTGTGGAATCTCAGTCTTGTTGAATTTAGTACACTATTGAACTCAAGCTTCAATATACCAAGAAACTTTTAAACCTACCCTATATTTTGAACTCTTTTGTCTAAAACCCTCAGAATCTCATTTCCACCAGTATTCTCCACATTCCTCCGAGACTCAAATGTTAAGTGTCTCCCTGGTTCAGCAGGGATTTAAGTCACCTTATATGACATATATGCCAAGGGACCATGGAGAGTAGTATATTTTGGCTTAGAGGAGAATCAGTATCTTCTTGTGAAGAACTTGGCCCTGGAAAAGGTCACTGAATGTCTTCATGCAGTGGAGACTGGATTCCTCCTATGACAGAAAGGAGCTGCTTTTGCTGAGAAAGGAAGTTTTGCAGGACAACGTTCTCAGTTTCTTCTGTGTCTGTTGAAATGTTTCCATCCTAAATATCAGTGAAAGTAAAAGTCACTCAGTCATGTCTGACTTTTTGTGGCCCCATGGACTGTACCCCACCAGACTGCTCTGTCCATGGGATTCACCTGGCAAGAATACTGGAGTGGGTAGCCATTCCCTTCACCAGGGGATCTTCTCGACCCAAAGATTGAACTCGGGTCTTCTGCATTGCAGGCAGATTCTTTACCATCTGAGCCACCAGGGTAACCCACAGTAGTAGACGCCAAAACAGGGACTTGACCTGACCTTCAGATTAAAAGTCTGATGCTTTGCTGACTGAACAAACCATCTGGGCAAGGTGAAAGTGTTAGTGGCTCAGCTGTGTCCAACTCTTTGCATCTCTGTAGACTGTAGCTTGCCAGGCTTCTCTTTCCTGATCCCATTTATTCCTAAATAGGTGACCTTAACGTTGGCATAGATAAATGACAAAGGCAGTGGAAATGTGTTGATGGATGGATGGATAAATGGACCCACCTATAGAAATCTCTCTCTGTATATATATCTTTGTCTCTCTCCTGCATGTATTAAAAGAGAAAGAGAAGTTCTGAAGATCAATTAATGAGAATGTACAACATATTACTGTCAACATAATCATTTCATAGGTAAAGAAGTAGAATGGTATTTTGGATGAGAATAAATAATAAAAATAAAATTGGGAGGGAAAGCCTTTGTGAAAAGTGAAAGATAGGGGTCAGAAGTGGTTTGTGTTACCAATACAGTATACTAACACATGTATATGGAATTTAGAAAGATGGCAATGATGACCCTGTATGCAAGACAGCAAAAGAGACACAGATGTGTAGAGCGGACTTTTGGACTCTGAGGGAGAGGGAGAGGGTGGGATGATTTTGGAGAATGGCATTGAAACATGAAATCATGTAAAATACGACTCACCAGTCTATGTCTGATGCAGGAACAGCATGTTTGGGGCTGGTGCATGGGGATGAGAGAGATGTTGTGGGGAGGGAGGTGGGAGGGGGGTTCATGTTTGGGAACGCATGTACACCCGTGGTGGATTCATGTCAATGTATGGCAAAACCAATACAGTATTGTAAAGTAAAATAAAATAAAAAGTAAAATAAAAAAAAGAAGTGGTTTGTGTTAATAGGGTAATGATCTTTTCATAAGTCAATGATTTTTTAAAAATTATTTTGGCTTTTAAGGTATCCTGTTTCCCTTTACCCTTTTGTCAACTTGTGAGATGTTAGTTCCCCAACCAGGCATTGAACTCTGCCCCTACAGTGGAAGTGCAGAGTCCTAACCACAGCCAGGGAAGTCCCTCATAAGTTAATAATTAATTATATATATGTCCCTTTTTTTATTCCCCAAAGAGATCTTTTAGTTGGTTATAAATATGGATTTTTATTTTGTATCCACATTACAAACATGTCTCCACATCTGTCACATGGAAAACTCTTATGGTAATTTCTGCAGTTCATGTGATATGTGTGAAATCTATTCTGTCACCATTTTACTTTTTGACTTTTAGATGTTGCATTTTGAAACACTTTTCTATCATCAAGTTACATGTGCATAAAATATTTTAATACTACCATATATATTCTTATGGTATTACTTTTCTTGGTACCAGACCCTTCATGTCCCTTCCTCCCTCTCTGACTTTCTCTCCTTTTTCTCTCTCCCCCTTTCTCTATCCCAATTTCTGTATCTTTTTTGCTTTTGAACAAACTCTAACTTTGTGTCAGCAATACTTATTGACTTTCACATATTTCCAGCAGAAATATGAGATTTCCCTTACATTGCAAGTGAAATCTCTACAAACTAATGGGTCTAATTCTGACCTCTATTCTGTTCTATTGATCTATTTTTTCACTAAGAGTAGATTAGCTGAATTATTATACCATCATAGTATGTTTAAAATCTGAAAGGACTACCGTGTCTCTCATAATTTTATCATAATTAGGGTTATTTTTCACATTATCTCATAGATAAAATCATCCACATTGTTACTGCGTAACATTTGACTTTCCTTTCATTTAGCTCTTTCCGTGCGTCCTTCACTGAAGTATCCTAGTTTTTATGATAGACTCTTTACATTTATAGCTGATGTTTTCTGATCTGGTCAAGTGTTTAGTTTTACTGCAAATGGCTCATTTGTCCGATTGCTTTTTCCAGTATAGCTGTTGTCCTAGAAAGGACTTTACGTCGATGTTTCGTTTTCACTTACTTTTTTGAACTTTTGTTTTTTTCTATGTAGAACGTATGTTAATTGAAGTAGTGATAGAGTGCTTTTTTCTGCTCCACTGTTCATGTACTATTTATCTTTTCATTATGTATGTATGTATGCATTTATTTTTAGCTGTGCTACGTCTTCATTTCTGCACGCAGGCTTTATCTAGTTGCGGCAAATGGGGGCTACTCTGTAGTTGCAGTGTGCAGGCATCTCATTGCGTTGGTTTCTCCTTGTGGTGGCTTCTCTCATAGCAGAGCACAGGCTCTAGGCACACTAGCTTCAGTAGTTGTGGCTCACAGCCTTAGTTGCTCCACAGCATGGGCTCTTCCTAGACCAGGGACCGAACCTGTGTCCACTGCATTGCAAGGCAGATTCTTAAACTCTGGGCCAGCAAGTATGCCCATATACTATTTATCTTGTCATCTATTTATTACACTGGGCATAGCTCAGTTGGTAAAGACTCCACCTGCAATGCAGGAGACCCCAGTTCAATTCCTGGTTCTGAAAGATCTGCTGGAGAAGGGATAGGGTACCCACCCCATTATTCTTACACTTCCCCTGTGGTAAAGAAACCCCTACAATGCTGGAGACCTGGGTTCGATCCCTGATTTGGGAAGATCTCCTGGAAAAGAGAAAGGCTACCCACTCCAGTATTCTGGCCTGGAGAATTCTGTGGACTATATAGTCCAAGGGGTCCCAAAGAGTCAGACATGACTGAGCGACTTTCACTATTTATTACACACTCCATTCTCATGTTTAAAAAATATATTTGTGGTAGGTCTTTCCTTTCTCCCTCCTCATTTGATTTTGGTCAGAATAAATAAAATATTTTAAAATTTTGTTTCACTAGGTTTCTAGTAGAAAATCTTTGTACTATTAAGATATATAACTTGCTTCTATTTTTAGCTAATGTAATAAATTTTATCTACAAACATTGAATGTTTTACTACTTTTGGCATCTGATTGAGTTGCACCCTTTAATCTCGAAACTCTCAAAGTATTAGAATAGCTTAATACTTGCTGAAATTAAACTACCTCTGCCTTCCTAGAATAAAGCCTGTTTGGTGTGATAATCTCTTAATACACTTATAGATTTGTTGATTAGAGGTCTATTTTGATTTTTAATTCTGTTTATATCAGTGTCTTGCTTATACATTTGAGTTTTTGTACTACCAGTATATTGATTTGGCATCAGGTTATGATAAACATAAAGAACAAAATTAGAGATTTTCATCGTCTTCTATGATGTGCGACACTTTATAAAAGTTGAAGTATTATATGTTTAGGCATCCAGTTGGAAAACAGTGCATAATGTGTTATATTCAACTCAGGTATCAGGTTGAGCTTTGACTGAATGGATTATCTTAAAAGAAAAATACTTGATGTTATTATTATCTTCCATATTTGAGTTAAGGATAAAGGGACCCAGGGAGGCTATACTACTTTTGCATAATGTCCTTGTTGGTGCATGAAGTAACAATGCTATGTTGCTGTAACTTCCCTGGTGGTCCAGTAGTTAGGACATTAACTTCCACTGCAGTGGGCATGGATTCCATCCCTGATTGAGAACTTAGATCCCTTATGCCATGCCTCATGGCCAAAGATAGAAGAAAACAATAAAAAAGAAAGAAATTTACATTGCTACCTGAAGCAATCTTGATTCCAATTTATAACTATCCAAAAGAGTAAGAACCTGTATGCTAAATGGTACAGCAAAAAAAAAAAAAGAAAGAAAAAAAGAACTGTGCAGAATAATAATATATAAGGAATATGTTTATTACATGTAGAGAGATGAAAACTATGTTTAGTATGATTTTCTGTTTCTGGAGAAATGGCAGAATTAATTGTGATATGGTTCCATACTAGTTGTAGAGTTAGAGATGTATTAGTACTATGATCCTAACTAAACAATGAGGAAGGCCCTATGCATATTGGCATATGATGATATAAGTTTGGAAAAACTAATAAATGGGCATACACCAGCTTGTTGCCATTAAGTATAGGCAAAAGAGCCCATATGGGTGGAGGGGGAAGGTTAGACCCTCTTACAAAAAAATTACAATAAGATCTCTTATTCATAAGTAATTATGAATGTATCTACCTTGACAGTATCATACAGAATAGTATCACTCACCTAAAAATTCCCCATGTTCCCACCTATTCATTTTCCCCCTATTCCCACCTCAAGTCTTAATAAGCACTCATTTTTAAATTGTCTCATGTTTTTACCTTTTCTAGAATGTCATTTAGTTGGAATCTTCCCAACACAGGGATTGAACCTGTGTCTCTTATGTCTCCTGAATTGGCAGGTGGGTTCTTTACCACCAGCACCATCTGGGAAGCCCTTTTAATAGTCTCATATATTTACCTTTTCCAGAAATGTCATTTAGTTGGAATCATACAGTATTTCATGTTTCAGACCTTTGATTCATGTACTCACTTAAACCTATTCACTCACCTAGCATTACACATTGATGTTTCTTCTGTGTCTTTTCATGGCTTGGTACCAAGTTTCTTATTATTGCCAAATAATATCCCATTGTATTGGTGTTTACTGTTTGTTTATTGAGTCAGCTATAGAAGACATCTTGGCTACTTCCAATTTTTGGCAATTATAAATAAAGCTTCTCTAAAAATTCATATATAGGTTTGTGAACCAAGGGATAAAATACTCCTAGAGAGAGAAGTTTGGGAGCTTCTGCACCATAACTGGGTCCCCTGCCTTCATTTTATCCTGCTTCAGTGTAGCCAGTGTGATCCTTCAAAGGTAATATCTGCAGATATACTACCAAGTAGAATCCTAAATACAGAAAGGATTCCTAAAATTCAGTAACAAAAGACCAGCAAACCAATGTAAAATATAACAAGAAGGTTTTAATGAACACCTTAAAAAAAAAAGGTTATTCAAATAGTCAAAAATAGAACAAAGGTGCTCAATTTTAATTTTTAAAAGGAAGACTTTAAATAAAAATGAGAAGATACTATCACATACCTAGCAGAAAGTCTAAAATGAAAAACGTTGACAACACCAAGAATTTATGAGGAAATGGAACATCAGAACCCGTATGTACTACTAGCAGGATTGAAAAATATGTGCACCTACTTTAACCAATGTTTTGGCAATATCTATTAAATTTGGACACAATCAAACCCTGTGAGTCAGTGTTTCCACATCCTCATCTATCCCTGGGAAATTTTATGCTCTGTGTATGCATCAAAATATCTATGAAAGAATACTGATAGTAGCAAAGTAGTACACTGACATGCATTCATTCTATAGAATACTATACAACAATGAGAAAGAATGGGCCAGTCAGATACAGTAGCACGGATAGACATGTTCACTGTAATATTAAGCAAATGAATCTACAAACAACATAATATATTTGCTCTATTTCCACTGTTTGGATGTTCAAGAACAGGCAAAACTCATTTATGGGATACTGATGGGAGACAGGAGGAACAAGGTAGAAATTGGAAGGAATACGGAGGAGGCTTCTGGGGTATCAGTCATGTTCTTGTTGTTCTTTGAGGTGATGGTTTACTGCTGTGTTCATTTTTTGATAATGTATCAATCTTTACAGTTATGATTTCATGTACTTTCCTGTAGATAGATATGGATGGATGGATGGATGGATGGATAGATAGATAGATGGCTACATGGATAGAAGCCATTGGTATGGTCAGGCCCCTCCAGGTAGCTGTTCTCTTGCTCTCTGTAAACCCGCTGCCCAGCAAGCACCCTCTTTACCCCTCCCTCCCCACCTGACTGACCCTGTTGCACTCTTGCCCCTACCCCAGCTAAGTGATTGTTTTTATCAAGGGGGAGATGATGGGTGTGCTCCTCTTGGTTTCCCTGGTAGCCAGTAAGCCAACCTGAAGTGTTAATAATTCCCTTTATAACTGGTGACCTTCCCCAGCCCCGAGAGACTGTTGCCCTGTCCTGCTCTTTGCTTCACAGTGTGGGGTGTCTCTCCAGCACCTTGCTTCAGACATATAATACCTCCCTTCCATTAAACCACTGAGGTCTCTGTTGTTGACTCCAGGCTCTTACTTCAGGCTTGAAGCTGGGAAAATCCAGGGCTTGTAGGACTGCAGGGTACAGCCCAACAGCATTAAAAATACAAAATAATTAATTAGAAGGGCTTGCAGCCAAAGATGGAGAAGCTCTATACAGTCAACAACAACAAGACCAGGAGCTGACTGTGGCTCAGATCATGAACTGCTTATTACCAAATTCACACTTAAATTGGAGAAAGTAGGGAAAACCACTAGACCATTCAAGTATGACCTAAATCAAATCCCTTATGATTATACAGTGGAAGTGAGAAATATATTTAACGGCCTAGATCTGATAGATAGAATGCCTGATGAACTATGGAATGAGGTTAGTGACATTGTATAGGAGACAGGGATCAAGACCATCCCCATGGAAAAGAAATGCAAAAAAGCAAAATGGCTGTCTGGGGAGGCCTTACAAATAGCTGTGAAAAGAAGAGAAGCGAAAAGTGAAGGAGAAAAGAAAAGATATAAGCATCCGAATGCAGAGTTCCAAAGAATAGCGAGGAGAGAAAAGAAAACCTTCTTCAGCAATCAATGCAAAGAAATAGAGGAAAAGAACAGAATGGGAAAGACTAGAGATCTCTTCAAAAAAATTAGAGATACCAAGGGAACATTTCATGCAAAGATGGTCTCAATAAAGGACAGAAATGGTCTGGACCTAACAGAAGCAGAAGATATTAAGAAGAGGTGGCAACAATACACAGAAGAACTGTACAAAAAAGATCTTCATGACCTGGATAATCACGATGGTGTGATCACTCATCTAGAGCCAGACATCCTCGAATGTGAAGCCAAGTGGGCCTTAGAAAGCATCACTATGAACAAAGCTAGTGGAGGTGATGGAATTCCAGTTGAGCTAGTTCAAATCCTGAAAGAGGATGCTGTGAAAGTGCTGCACTCAATATGCCAGCAAATTTGGAAAACTCAGCAGTGGCCACAGGACTGAAAAGGTCAGTTTTCATTCCAATACCAAAGAAGGGCAATGCCAAAGAATGCTCAAACTACCACACAATTGCACTCATCTCACATGCTAGTAAAGTAATGCTCAAAATTCTCCAAGCCAGGCTTCAGCAATACGTGAACCGAGAACTTCCTGATGTTCAAGCTGGTTTTAGAAAAGGCAGAGGAAGCAGAGATCAAATTGCCAACATCCACTGGATCATCAAAAAAGCAAGAGATTTCCAGAAAAAACATCTATTTCTGCTTTATCGACTATGTCAAAGCCTTTGACAGTGTGGATCACAATAAACTGTGAAAAATTCTGAGAGAGATGGGAATACCAGACCACCTGACCTGCCTCTTGAAAAATCTGTGTGTAGGTCAGGAAGCAACACTTAGAACTGGAAGTGGAACAACAGACTGGTTCGAAATAGGAAAAGGAGTACATCAAGGCTGTATATTGTCACCCTGCTTATTTAACTTCTATGCAGAGTACATCATGAGGAACACTGGACTGGAAGAAGCACAAGCTGGAATCAAGATTGCCGGGAAAAATCTCAAGAAACTCAGATATGCAGATGACACCACCCTTATGGCAGAAAGTGAAGAGGAACTCAAAAGCCTCTTGATGAAAGTGAAAGAGGAGACTGAAAAAGTTGGCTTAAAGCTCAACATTCATAAAACGAAGATCATGGCATCCGGTCCCATCACTTCATGGGAAATAGATGGGGAAACAGTGGAAACAGTGTCAGACTTTATTTTTTGGGGGGCTCCAAAATCACTGCAGATGGTGACTGCAGCCATGAAATTAAGAGATGGTTACTCCTTGGAAGAAAAGTTATGACCAACCTAGATAGCATATTCAAAAGCAGAGACATTACTTTACCGACTAAGGTCCATCTAGTCAAGGCTATGGTTTTTCCTGTGGTCATGTATCGATGTGAGAGTTGGACTGTGAAGAAAGCTGAGCGCTGAAGAATTGATCCTTTTGAACTGTGGTGTTGGAGAGGACTCTTGAGAGTCCTTTGGACTACAAGGAGATCCAACCAGTCCATTCTGAAGGAGATCAGCCCTGGGTATTCTTTGGAAGGAATGATGCTAAAGCTGAAACTCCAATTCTTTGGCCACCTGATGTGAAGAGTTGACTCATTGGAAAAGACTCTGATGCTGGGAGGGATTAGGGGCAGGAGGAGAAGGGGACAACAGAGGATGAGATGGCTGGATGGCACCACTGACTCGACGGACGTGAGTCTGAGTGAACTCTGGGAGTTGGTGATGGACAGGGAGGCCTGGCGTGCTGCGATTCATGGGGTCACAAAGAGTCAGATACGACTGACTGTGCGACTGAACTGACTGAACTGAACTGTACCCATCTCCCAGAATATTGGAAATAAAAGCAAAAATAAACAAATAGGGCATAATTAAAATTAAAAGCTTCTTCACAGCAAAGGAAACTCTAAGCAAGGTGAAAAGACAGCCATCAGAATGGGAGAATATAATAGCAAATGAAGCAACTGACAAAGAATTAATCTCAAAAATATACAAGCAACTCCTGCAGCTCAATTCCAGATAAATAAATGACCCAATCAAAAAATGGGCCAAAGAGCTAAACAGATATTTCTCCAAAGAAGACATACAGATGGCTAAAAAACACATGAAAAATGCTCAAATCACTCATTATCAGAGAAATGTAAATCAAAACCACAATGAAGTACCATTTCATGCCAGTCAGAATGGCTGCAGTTCAAAAGTCTACAAGCAATAAATGCTGGAGAGGGTGTGGAGAAAAGAGAACCCTCTTACACTGTTGTTGGGAATGCAAACTAGTACAGCCACTATAGAGAACAGTGTGGAGATTCCTTAAAAAACTGGAAATAGAACTGCCTTATGACCCAGAAATCCCTCTGCTGGGCATACACACTGAGGAGGCCAGAATTGAAAGAGACACGTGTACCCCAATGTTCATCGCAGCACTGTTTATAATAACCAGGACATGGAAGCAACCTAGATGTCCTTCAGCAGACAAATGGATAAGAAAGCTGTGGTACATATACACAATGGAGTATTACTCAGCCATTAAAAAGAATACATCTGAATCAGTTCTAATGAGGTGGATGAAACTGGAGCCAATTATACAGAGTGAAGTAAGGCAGAAAGAAAAACACCAATACAGTATACTAACGCATATATATGGAATTTAGAAAGATGGTAACGATAACCCTGTATATGAGACAGCAAAAGAGACACAGATGTATAGAAAAGTCTTTTGGACTCTGTGGGAGAGGGAGAGGGTTGGATGATTTGGGAGAATGGCATTGAAACATGTATAATATCATATTTGAAATGAACCTCCAGTCCAGGTTTGATGCATGATACAGGATGCTTGGGGATGGTGCACTGGGATGACCCAGAGGGATGGTATGGGGAGGGAGGTGGGAGGAGGGTTCAGGACGGGGAACACGTGTATACCTGTGGCAGATTCATGTTGATGTATGGCAAAAACGATACAATATTGTAAAGTAATTATCTTCCAGTTAAAATAAATAAATTTATATTTTTTAAAAAGTTAAAAAAAGAATTAGAAGAGAGTGATCACAGGGAGGTGTGCGTGAATTAGAGTTGGTAGACATTATTGCAATATCAACCACATAGTGCCCTTGCTTTGTTTCATGGATAATAAATTAAGATCTCAAATTCTACACCATTTGGAAGATATAGTTACACAATACTTTGGCTATCTCTTTTCACCCCTGTCCTGGTTTGTTGCTCAGTCCCTGTACAGCTTTAAAAATCTTGTATTTCCTTTATAGCATTGTTTATATGTTTGCCTTCCCTATAAGACTCTTATTGAGGAAAAGGATATTAATTTAGCACATAATAAGTTTAGCATCAAGTAAATGAGTAAATAGATGAATAAACAGATGAGCAATTAAGGAGCTAGTTGGTAGTCAATTTTCTCAAAGGGGTTTCTATATGGTGAAAAGACAAATACATTATCACTCAGTTTGTAGTGCACCTGTATAGTAAAGAATTAACCTTATTCCCTCCCATTTCTGGTTTTTGTCCTTGGCTCCTGGGAATTCATGTTTAGATTTGTTCAATGTTCTACCTGATAAAAGGGGGCCTTGGGCCACTGGCAGCCAACTGTTTATGGTGGAATTTGCTCTACTTCTGGAAGAGTTGGAGACTTAGCCACTTGGAAGGTTAACTGAGTTTATATGATCAAGCTCCAGTAAAAATTCTGAATATCAAGATGAGAGTGAACTCCTTGGTCAACAATACCCCATGTATGCTGATCCGTATCTTTGTTGGGAGGAATCAGTGCTGTCTATAAGTCATGGAAAAGAGATAACTGAATAACTGGGAGATTGGAAGGTCCATATTTGGAATGTCCCTGGACTCTGTCCTAGGCACTTTTCCTCCTGGCTGATTTTTTTTTCTTTCTTCCTTTCTTTCTTTTTTTCTTTTTTTTTTTTTTTTTGGCTGTACAGCAGGGCTTGAGGGATCTTAGTTCCCTGACCAGGGATCAAACCTGTGCCCCTGCAGTGGAAGCACAGAGTCCCCACCACTGGACTGCCAGGGAATATCCCTCTTGGCTGGTTTTAATCTGTATCCTTTCAATGAAACAAAGCATAACTGTCAGTATAACAGGTTTCAATGTGTTTTTCAAGTCCTTAGCAAACCATCTAATGTGAGGGTGGTCTTGGGGACCTCTGAATTCTACAGTGGATGATGATGATTTTTTGGACTATGCCCTACATTTGCAGTTACATATCTTAAGCTGAAGCACTATTTTCCCAACAAAGATAGTCAACAATTCCCAAACTCTTTTCTGAAGGACGTGTCTCTAATCTGCTAATAAATGTACTTTGAAAATAAGGGTCTATGTCCAAGTTAAGCCTTAAAGGCATAGCAGAGAGATGAAGTCCCTGCTGTCACAGGAATTATATTGTAGTGAGATTGACAAGAATATAGAACATCAGAGAGGGTTACAAATGCTATAAACTTAATAAAACAGGATGATATGAAAAGATCAACTGCTCCTGGCTCTGACAGGAAAGAGTACTTAGAAGAGGAGTCAGGAAATGTGTGTCTGAAGATCTGATATTCTTCTTGCAATTTGAAGACAGGGACAAGCCATGCTGAGATTTCAGGAGGCAAGAGATTTCAGGAGGCAAGAGATTTCAGGAGGAAATGTTGCTGAAAGGTCACTATGGCTGGAGTCTAATGACAGAGGGGGAGACTTCAGGAGGCCAGGTCAGAGACATGAAGAGGGACTTGATCACTAGGGAAAGCAGTTCTCAAAGTATGGGCCTATGTCATCAGAATCACCAGGGAGCTTCCCAGAAATGCAAATTCCCAGGCTGATATGGACCCAACAGGTGAGATACTCTGGTCATGCAGCCCAACTGAGGTAGGTTCTTGAAGTGCTAGTAAAAATAGAGTTTTATCTGAAATACAAGCAATAGAACCACTGGATGGCTTTAAGCATGAACATAGAAAGATTTGATTTGTATTTTTAAAATGGCACATTATTGGCTGTGTGATAGCAGGGGGCCTGGACAGAGTGGGGAAATCAGTGTTGGCGTTGCTGCCACCATCCAGGTGGAACGAGATATGAGGTAAAGTGCTGCTAGAAAATAGTGAAGGGGTATGGGATATAGTTTTGTGATTAAATAAAACTGACTAGCCTTTATTTATCTGGCTGCACCAGGACTTATTTGCATTACATGGGATCTAGTTCCCTGACCAGGGATTGAACCCAGACCCTGTGCATTGGGAGTTGGAGTCTTAGCCAATGGACCACCAAGGAAGTCCCCTGATTAGCCTTTAAGTGAAGGACTTAACAGAGCTTCTTTAACCCTCAGTGCAATGTGAATCTCTAAAAGAATAGTGTAACATGGGATTGCTCACCATTTGTATTTCATCATGGGACTGTTTTTCTTCTACACCATGATAAATCTCCTAAGATGCTAGCTTCCATGGAAAAGAAATGACGCATTTGGGAAGCAATGCATTAGAGCTAAGAGAGAAAGAAGTTAAATACCTTTTAACTAGGTAAGTCAGAGCTGTATAAATTATCTTAAAAACAAATGTAGTTTTCAAGAATATTCAGCCGCTACCATCAGGCTAACCACATGGTTGGGTTTTTTGTTTGTTTGTTTTGGTTTTGGTTTTTGTGTTGTTGTTGTTGTTGTTGTTGTTGTTGTTGTTGTTCTCTATTTTCTGGTGTCACTGTGCAGCATGTAGTATCTTACTTCCCTGACCAGGAATTGAATCCGTGCCCCCTGCAGGGGAAGCATGGTGTCTTAACCACTGGATGGCCAGGGAAGTCCCACCAAGTGGTTTTCTAATTAAAGTCCCACTTTAGTGAATAGATAAGAGTTTTGCCTTTTAAAGACTGTCTCCAAGAGAGCTGCCCTCTCTGTAGGTCATAACTGCCCAAGTGGTCATTTTAAAATATGTGTGTTTTTCATACAGTTCATGGGGTTCTCTCAGCCAGAATATTGGAGTGGTTTGCCATTTCCTCCTCCAGTGAACCACATTTTGTCAGAACTCTCCACTGTGACCCATCTATCTTGGGAGGCTCTGCATGGCATGGCCCATAGCTTCATTGAGTTACACAAACCCCTATGCCATGACAAGGCAGTGATCCAGGAAGGGGATATGCAAAACCATTATAATCAAATTAGAAGGAGCTATATTTACTTTGCATATATATTTTCATAATTTATCTAGCAAATTCTTCAAAAACTAGGAGGTGGAATTTGGTGTAAATTAAAATTTTTAATTTAGTCAAGTATGGCTTTGAAAGTCTTTATTAAGGAAATGGTCAATCCACTCTGAAATTTTAAGGGATAAAGTCCCATTCTGATGAATGGTGTTAGCAAAGCAATACTCTATGCTCCAAAATTAGCTGGAACTCATTCTTTTTCAAATGACAGTGAATATAATTCAGTAGTGTCAAATTCATAAAGTTCACACTCTCATGAAAGTTCCCTATGGAAAAAAAAGATACGTCCACTCAGGACTCTTCTGGCAGAAGGCCTGAGGTATCACCATTTTTCTTATCTTGTATAAAAGTTTTTCTTTTTTTAATCTGTGAGTAACTTCCAGTATTGAGGTCTCTTCTGATGCTTACACTTTCACATTGTCAATAGTTTCATCTTTCCTCCATTCAACAGAATTTTCTTTTCTCTTTGTGAATTTCCTTTTGAAAATGCTGGACTATTATCAAGGTACAGTAAACAGACCTCTTCTATGAAGAATGCCTGTCTCAAGTAGGCCCCTAGGCCTTCCAACAGGACAATGGGACAAAATCCATTAATTATCTTTTCTCAGACTGAATGGGGTGAACTTTGACAAAGCTCACTTGTGGAGAAGCTGTCTGCACCAAGCACTTCTCTCCACGGGTAGGGTATTTGACCCCTCGGAACAACACAAACACTGAAGGTATTTTTTCCTCTTTTGCTTATATTTAGAGAGTAATTTAAAAATAGACTACAGAAAGATTGAACACTCTAGAGTGGCTGGCTTTCCTAGCTGAGCTCTTAAAAGCACTCCAGATTGTTAACAATTATAATTATGCCTTCACTCCTGGATACCAGAAATAATAGCACTGTTACTACAATGATATCCTTTTAGTTCAGATTGACACTTGTACAAAAATGTGGGAGGTTAAACTGGGGCTTTAAAACACCCTTGGCTGTTGCGTTGACATTAACATAGATAATATCGAACATGTGTATAAGAAGATATTGTTTTAATGCAGAAAAATTTAAGAATCAACTGCAGACAAGCTGACCACTCATGAATAGTTGTTTGATGATGCAGTTAATAACAAAATAAACTAAAATTTTGGGGGAACCTTAAAAAAATTCAGACATAAGTAGTGCTTTTTGTTACTTGACTGAGATAAGTATTTTAATTCCTCTTCACAAAAATCTCTGTGTACTCAAGATTTAAGTTTTAAAAGAAAAAAATCATGAATATTTAAGTTTCATTAGTTCAAAATGTATACTTGTCTTGGTATATAGATACTGAAACTTAAAAAGACATGTTTTCAATGATAAAGATCCTTTGACCATGAATTAGACTTAGAAGTGGTTGTGGTATGTGTCTGCTAAAGTGAAGTGGAAGTCACTCAGTCATGTCCAACTCTTTGGGACCCCACGGGCTATACAGTCCATGGAATTCTCCAGGCCAGAATACTGGAGTAGGTAGCCATTCCCTTCTCTAGGGTATCTTCCCAATCCAGGGATCAAACCCAGGTCTCCTGCATTGCAGATGGATCCTTTACCATCTAAGCCACCAGGGAAGCCCGTTGTGCGTCTGCTATATGACCTTTGATTCCTCGCATTCTTTGTGTCCCTCCCACACATTCTTTGGATTTACTCTTGCCTCTCAATGACTCGATGGACGTGAATCTGAGTGAACTCCGGGAGTAGGTGATGGACAGGGAGAGGCCTGGCATGCTGCGATTCATGGGGTCGCAAAGAGTAGGACACGACTGAGCGACTGAACTGAGCAGAACTCCCATAATAGTTGCACCCATCTAATTCACCACTGTTGATTGGTACAAAAGAGGGTACAGGATCAAACGGGGTCATGGACTTCCCTGGTGGCCCAGTGTTTAAGATTCTGAGCTCCTAATACAGGTGGTGCCAGTTCGATCTCTGGTCAGGAAACCAGGACCCTCCTGCCACAACTTAAAAAAACAAAACAAAACAAAAACAAACAAACAAACAAAAAAACTTACCTGCTGCAACTAAGACTGCCTGGCTCAGCCAAAATAAAAAAAAATTCAAGTGTAGTCAGAAATCTTCCCCAGAATGTTTTATTTCTCAGATTTGGACTGGAGCAAGAGATGCTATTCCTCTATAGTGATAAAGCCTGAGGCATGAGATTAATAAGTTGTTTTTATTTTCGTTTGTAAGAAACAATTCCAATCTGTGTAAGTGGGCCTGCAGAGAAGAGAAGAGATGAGAGAGAGAGAAGGAATGAGACCCCCCAACCCTGCACTGACTGCTTGTGGTTATAAAAAAAAAAAATCACAGTATCTTTTCAATAATTCCCAGTATTTGCTTATCCCAGCTAAATTTGACTTTCTGTGTATTCCAACCCAAAGAGTGCTGGCTAATCCAGTAAAAAAGATACTTATTTCTGAATGGAGGGAAAAATCTATTTTGGCATCTGATGGATCTTAAATACCACCAGTATTGAATAATTTGATTGGCTGTATCTTTGGGGGAAAGCTACTATTCCCTTTGAACATCAGATTGATCTTTGATTAATGAAAAAAATAGATATAGTAGTACCTAGCTCACTGTAAAGACTAATAATATCACAATGTATGAAAATTAGAAATGTGGCTACCTTTTCATTTCTTATCAAGGCATTTCTAAAACAAACTGTAGCAAAAAACAAAAGACATTTGTGGTATAAGAAAAAGAGAAGTGATAATCTTACATCTATTTCTTATTGATTTTAATAATAGGGCATTTGCCTCATAAGTTGACAAGCACCTATTAGTAGACTTCCAATGATAACAGTATTGTTTATTTAAAATTAAATGTCACTGAGTGCAAGTTTCAATAAAAGTTTGTAAGTATCATATTTAGATAAACAGAAGGCTATGGAATGACTTGCCAAATGAATCACCAAAGGCGATGTAAGAAAATAACCCAGCAAAAAATACATATCTATCTTATTTTGGAAATGGAAAATCCCAAGTCTAAAATGAATGGCCATGCTTGGGAACTTTGTTTCACATTCAGCTCCAGCTTTCAAGCTTGTGCAGCAACCTCTCAGATTAGTATTTTCTGCAAGCTATGACTTGCAGGGCGACCTTGTGTATTTCACTAAATTTCTCCTTTACCTCCCTGGACTTTCTCTATAGAACAGAGGTAGAAAACTGGCCACTACCCAGAGAAGATGAATGAGCAGTGGGATTTGTGAAAAGATGGGTCAGAAAGCTAGAAGCAGGCACTTGACTTGATTGTGATGGGGAGTGGACTGTTAGAACCTTTTTTTTTTTTTTGGTGACAGAAAAACCTTATTTTGAGACAATCAGATACCATCTGTGAGTGTGATGGAGAATGGGGACCTTGATAAACTGATACCTACTATAAACTGTAGTTGACATTGATATAATGTCAGATATATCAACTTACTCCAGCACTTTACCTTATAGTGTGTAAAATCCTTTCTTATATATGAATTGAGTTCATTTCTAGCAGCCTGGGATAATTAGTAATCAAAAGTCAAGAATTAAAGCCTCAGTTGTCTCAGAGGGCTTGCATGTTTTGCACAAAGTCATAGCCAGTGAGTGTTGGGGCGGGCTTCTTTGTTTGGTTGTTTTTAATTAATTTTGTTGGAGAATTAGCTGCTTTACAATTGTTAGTTTCTACCATGCAGCTAAATGACTCAGCCGTACATATACATATATCTCCTCCCTGTTGGGTTTTCTTCCCATTCAGGTCACCACAGTGGATGAAGTAGAATCTGGGGCAGGTTTTAAAGGAAGGCCTTTCAGATGCAGCCAGATTTTGTTGTCATCTCCCCATGCAGTTCATGCACTCATGCACCTGTGAGTCAGGTCATCCAAGAAACCCTGGGGTGGAGTGCGGGAAAAGCTCTCTCTTCTTCGATGCTATCTGTTTTCTCTCATAGTTTTCTGTCTTTCTTGCTCCCCCTCAATCCCCTGAATTCCTGTTTAATTTATATTCTTTCTCTGCCTTACTCCCCTTACATGGGTTTTTCTCTACTTTCAAGGTATATTTTCAAAGTTTCTCTTAATAGCTATACCACCACTGGTTTTTGCAACAGTCCTGTAGTGGAAGAGCACACAGCTTTCGGCCTCATCTCTCTCTGAAAGAAGCTGATATGCAGAGATGTTCCATGATCTTGCCTGGCACCAGGGCAGTGTCAGCACTGGGGTCCCAGATGCACTGGGACAGGCAGAGCCTTGATGCCTTTCACTGTTTAAAGCCTTGATAAGAAAACGAGTTTCACAGCCAGGAGGCAGGTTGTGAATGCGTTTATATGCATCGATCCACCCATCTATCACCATATGTATCTATCCAAAAGAGATTATTACTGTTGACACTGAAATCAGAGAAGTGCAAAGATCTAACAGTCTTTGATATTAAGGAATTCACATGTTATGTGAGACACACTTTGGCAGGTCTTATGAGGGGAATAAAGAAGCATGAGCTGCAAAGAAGGGCACCGCCTAGAGGGGAGGTGGGCAGACGCACTTAATGGAAGTCATTCAAGTTGAATTACCTGGACTTGAAACCAAAGGATTTGAAGTGTGTGTGACTTTGGCAAGTTATTTGCCTTGAGATTTTACGCAGAGGAAACAACATTTTGGGGAGGAGTGGTATTCGGGTCAACAACCACATTTAAGTTCTGTGAGAATTCTGGCTCTTCCATTCTTTTCTAAACGATGTTACATAATTTCTCTATCCTAGCTCCTACCCCTACCCACACTGCCCCCAGAATATGGAAACAGACATATTTTATATTAAGTTTACATGCATGAATAATATCTGCAATAAAAGCTGTTGAGTGCCCTGAATTCAGTATTCCCAGATCACTTTTGTATTCCCCTTCCTGCTTGATTGGTACCCAAGAAAATGGATGTGATACAGAATCTGGAAAATACAGCACCAAACCAAACAAAACTAATTGCAGCAAAAAATAAAAAAATAGTGTAAACAAAAATTTAGTTACCTTACAGAGTCTTCTTCAGACATACTATACTTACTGAATTGCTAAATGAGGCCAAGATAAGTAAGAGAAATACTGATTAAGAGAACAGAACTGAATTTTAAATTCGAGTTTAAAGAAAAAAGCTAGTAAGAATTAGCAGTATAAATGGAATTGATAAGAACTAGTAATCTATTTTTAAATAGTGTGAAATAATATGACTATGTATTAGATTGCTGTGAGTGAGAAGATAAATAGGAAATAATTTCTTGGATACTAATGTCCACATTTTCTTGGAAATTGTAAATCTTGACCGTGAATTTCAAAGAATACGTCATTTGCCAAAATGTCTTCATTTTACACTGCTATGTCCTATTTTTTTGCCCTCCCTTCACCCCAAACACACCAGTCTATCCATTGTCGTTTTGGTTTGGGTCATGATTAGCACCGATTATTTCATCTTCTAAATCCATTACAACGTAAACATTTTAACTGGGGCCTCCTGCAAGCATAAGAGGTTCTGCCTAGGCTTTTGGAACAAGTCGACTGGAGTGTGGCATATTTAGCTTGGAAAAGAGAAGAATTAGGGGAATATAGTAAGTATATTTTAAAAAGTGAAGGATTAGCCTGTGGAAGAAAGATGAGTTTTGTTATCCCAAGCATCAGAAAGTAGAGTCAGCACCAGTAGTAAAGGTGGAAGAGAACAGTGTGGTTTATAAGAAGGAAGAACTGTCTAATGATTAATCCTGATTGAAGTTCAGTGGCATGGAGGTGGCCAGTTCCCTGTCCTTGGAGGCACAAATGCTCAGTATCTACTGAGTTGGGGAGTGTATGAGAAGAAATTTAGTAACAGATGGAAGGGCAAAATAAAGCAGCATTTTGAAAAGTGTGGGTCACACCCCATTAAAGGACCTAAAATCAAATTAATGGATCTTGAACAGCATTTTTAAAGGAATGGGTTCATTGTTTTTACACAAAGGAGTCATTCATATTTTCTGCAGAAAATACACAAATATAGATAAGTTTGTGAAATAGTCCTGAAACAGTATCATAGAGAAAAATCATCGTAATCATCGTGCTTTCTTTTTACACAGTTGTGTTTTATAGATATGTTTAAACATACTTATTACCTATCTATATATGTATGGGTGCATATTAAATGCATATTTGAATATATGCAGACATTTTTACTTACACTTTTTTTTTTTTTGCTTTGGACTGCACTGTCTGGCTGTTGGAATCCTAGTTCTCCCACCAGGGATTGAATCCGAGCTCTGGCTGTGAAAACTTGGGAGTCCTAACCTGTGGACCACCAGGGAATTCTCTGCTTTTGAAATGTATTCATTTTCCTCACATGTTTGGAGGTCTAAAAAGCCCTGTAAGATGTTTTAAATTAATGCCATCCTGATAAAAATGTGGCAAGCCCTGTACTTTGTACTCTACATATATTATTTTGCATAGTTCTTATATCCACAGTGAGGTCATTACTATTATGCCCAGTTTACAGATGAGGATAGTAAGGATTAGAAAGATTCGTTTTGTTATCTGGTCACGTTATCAAAGTCAAACCAAAAGTGTGTGGCCTGGAATTTTTTAAATTAGTTTTTACTTATTTTTGGCTGTGATAGGTATTTGTTGCCTTGGGGTCCTTTTCTCTAATTGCATTGAGTGGGGGCTACTCTCTAGTTGCAGTGTGGGGGCCTCTCTCTGCAGTGGCTTCTCTTATTGCTGAGCAAACGGCTTCAGGGCATACAGGCTTCAGTATTGGCCACGGGTGGGCTCAATCATTGCAGTTCCCAGGCTTTGGAGCACAGTCTCCATAACTGTGACTCACCAGCTTAGCTGCTCTGAGTCATGTGGGATTTTCCAACACCAGGGATCAAACTGGTGCCTTCTGCATTGGCAGGAGGATTCTTTACCACCAAGCTACCAGGGAAGCTCTGGCCTGGAATTTATTTAAGTGTGTTCTAGACCACTGGCGATAGTACCTGGGGTTTGCCAGAAGGAAACTGCAGTCTGCAGGCTGGAGCCTTCAGGATGTATTTTGAGGCTTCAGATCTGTGGGCCGATGGAGGGGGACGGTAAGTATAAGACCACAGGAAGGGCAGGAAGAGGATGGACTCTGATATGCTGAGCATCCAGGTGGCCCAGAAAGAGGCAGAATCAGGCCCAAGGCTCCTCCCAAAACCCCACTTCCAGAGGAAGCCAAGACTCACAGGATTTCGTTATTTTTTAGAATCCTGGAAAAAGAAACACCTGGGAGCCTCACTCAGCAAGGAGTCTGGCTCAGGCTACCTCCCAAGCATCCACCACGACCAGGGCTGCCTCCCCTCCTGCCATCCCCAGTGAGACTGTGCAGTGACCCACTTGACCTGGCCGCTCCCCCAGCATTGCAGGACCAGGCTCTGGCCTGTGGCAGTGCAGAGAGGCAGGACCACCCGAGGCCTGAGTGGGAGAGTTAACTGCTAGTGCTTAGGCTGCAAGTCTATCGACTTGTAGGAGGCCAAAGGGCCGGGGCTGGAACCTGGGCTTCTGTTGTGGGCCACTGGAGCCCCCATCTAACGTCTGCCAGGTCCAAGGCTGCAACAACCTGAGCATGCCATGCCATTGCACCTGGCTTGTTTGTTCCTCTGTGCCATGCAGGGAAGCAGTGAGAGGCCTAGGAGTTGTCTTGGGAGACTGTTGCTGCCTGTTCCTGGAACCTGTCCCCTGAAGAACAGCCTCTGGCAATTGCTCTCTCTACCTGGAAATGTAAATTCATTCAGTCCTTATGGAAAACAACAAAGAGGTTTATTCAAAATTAAAAACTGAACGGCCATGTGATCCAGCAATTCCAATCCTGAGAAATGGAAGGACATGAAAACACGATATTAAAGATACATGCATTCCCATGTTTACTGTGACATCATTCATAGCAGCCAGCATATGGCGACAGCTAAGCACCAATCAGTTCAGTACAGTCATTCAGTCATGTCCAATTCTTTGTGACCCCATCTACTGCAGCACACCAGTCTTCTTTGTCCATCATCAGCTCTCAGAACTTGCTCAAACTCATGTCCATCGAGTCAGTGATGCCATCCAACCATCTCATCCTCTGTCATCCACTTCTCCTCCTGCCCTCAATCTATCACAGCATCAGGGTTTTTCCAGTGAGTCAGTTCTTCACATCAGGTGGCCAAAGTATTGGAGTTTCAGCTTCAGCATCGGTCCTTCCAATGAATATTCAGAACTGATCCCCCTTAGGATGGACTGGTTCAATCTCCATATAGTCCAAAGGACTCTCAAGAGTCTTCTCCAACACCACAGTTCAAAAGCATCAATTTTTCCATGCTCAGCTTTCTTTATGGTCCAACTCTCACATCCATACATGACTACTGGAAAAACCATAGCCTTGACTAGATGGAGGTTTGCAGGCACAGTAATGTCCCTGTTTTTTAATATGCTGTCTAGGTTGGTCATTGCTTTTCTTCCAAGGAGCAAGCGACTTTTAATTTCATATCTGCAGTGATTTTGGAGCCCCCCAAAATAAAGTCAGCCACTGTTTCCACTGTTTCCCCATCTATCTGCCATGAAGTGATGGGATCAGATGCCATGATCTTCATTTTCTAAATGTTGAGTTTTAAGCCTCCTTTTTCTCTCTTCTCTTTCATTTTAATCAAGAGGCTGTTCAGTTCTTCTTTGCTTTCTGCCAAAAGGTAGTGTCATCTGCATATCTGAGGTTATTGATATTTCTCCTGGCAATCTTGATTCCAACTTGTGCTTCATCCAGCCTGCCATTTTGCATGAATGTACTCTGCATATATAAATAAGCAGGGTGACAGTATACAGCCTTGACATACTCCTTTCCCAATTTGTAATCAGTCTGTTGTTCCATGTCCAGTTCTAACTATTGCTTCTTGACCTGCATACAGATTTCTCAGGAGGCCGGTAAGATAGTCTGGTATTCCCATCTCTTGAAGAATTTTCCACAGTTTGTTGTGATCCACACAGTCAAAGGCTTTGGCATAGTCAATAAAGCAGAAGTAGTTTTTCTGGAGCTCTCTTGCTTGTCAGATAATCCAACGAATGTTGGCAATTTGATCTCTGGTTCCTCTGCCTTTTCTAAATCCAGCTTGAACATCTGGAAGTTCATGATTCATATACTGTCAAGCCTGGCTTGGAGGATTTTGAGCATTACTTTGCTAGTATTGTGAGATGAATGCAATTGTGCAGTAGTTTGAACATTCTTTGGCACTGCCTTTCTTTGGGATTAGAATGAAAACTGACCTTTTCCTGTGGCCACTGCTGAGTTTTCCAAATTTGCGGCATAGTGAGTGCAACAGTTTCACAGCATCATCTTTTAGGATTTGAAATATCTCAACTGGTATTCCATCACCTCCATTAGTTTTGTTCACGGCAATACTTCCTAAGGTCCACTTGACTTCACATTCCAGGATGTCTGGCTCTAGGTGAGTGATCATACCACTGTGGTTATCTGGGTCATGAAGATCTTTTTTGTATAGTTCTTCTCTGTATTCTTGCCACCCCTTCTTAATTTTTTCTGCTTCTTTTAGATCCATACCATTTCTGTCTTTTATTGTGCCCATTGTTGCATGAAATTTTCCCTTGGTGTCTCTGATTTCCTTGAAGAGATCTCTAGTCTTTCCCGTTCTATTGTTTTCCTCTATTTCTTTGCATGGATCATTGAGGAAAGCTTTCTTACCTCTCCTGGCTATTCTTTGGAGCTCTTCATTCAAGTGGTTATATCTCTCCTTTCTCCTTTCCCTTTAGCTTCTCTTCTTTTCGCAGCTATTTGTAATGCCTCATCAGACAACCATTTTGCCTTTTTTTTTCTTGGGGATGGTCTTGATCCCTGCCTTCTGTACAGTGTCACAAACATCCATCCATAGTTCTTCAGGCATTCTGTCTATCAGATCTAATCCCTTGAATCTATTTGTCACTTCTACTCTGTAATCATAAGGGATTTGATTTAGGTCATACCTGGATGGTCTAGTGGTTTTCCCTACATTCTTCAATTTAAGTCTAAACTTGGCAATAAAATGTTCTTGATCTGAGCCACAGTCAGCTCCCAGTCTTGTTTTAGTGGATGAAAAAAGAATATATATATGTATACATATAATGGAATATTATTAAGCCACAATAATGAAATAAATTCTGTCATTTGCAACAATATGGATGGACCTTTGGATTTTGATTCAAATACTTCTGGAAACCCCCTCACAGATATCCCCTGAAACAATGTTTTACCAGCCATCTAGGCATCCCTTAGCACAGGCAAGCTGATACATAAAATTAACCATCAAAGGTTTTTTTTGTTTTTAGGTATAATATCTAATCCAGTAAAATACACCCTTTCTAGCTAGTGTGCCATGTGATATTGACAAATGTAAATAGCTGTGTGACCACCAGCACAATTAGAGGCAGAAAAGTTCACCTACCAGATTCTTACAACTGCATTTGTAGTCAACTCTTCCTCCATCCCCAATCCCTGGAAACCATTGAACTATTTTCTGTCCCTATAGTTCTACTTTTGCAACAATGTCATATAAACGATATTATACAGAATAATACTGTCAGTAATCTTTTGTGTCTGGTTTCTTTCACTTAGCCTACTGCTTTGGGAATCGTCAACATTGTCTAATCTATGAATAATTAGTTCTATTTTACTGCTAACTGGTATTCCATTGTACAGATGGACCATGGTGGGTTTATCCATTGTATGCCTGAGGAACACTAGGATTATTCCCTTATGATTATACAGTGAAAGTGAGAAATAGATTTAAGGGACTAGATCTGATAGAGTGCCTGATGGACAGAGGTTCGTGACATTGTACAGGAGACAGGGATCAAGACCATCCCCATGGAAAAGAAATGCAAAAAAGCAAAATGGCTGTCTGAAGAGGGCTTTCAAATAGCTGTGAAAAGAAGAGAAGCAAAAAGCAAAGGAGAAAGGAAAGATAAAAGCATTTGAATGCAGAGTTCCAAAGAATAGCAAGGAGAGATAACAAAGCCTTCCTGAGTGATCAATGCAAAGAAATAGAGGAAAACAGAGTGGGAAAGACTAGAGATCTCGTCAAAAAAATTAGAGATACCAAGGGAACATTTCATGCAAAGATGGGCTCGATAAAGGACAGAAATGGTATGGACCTAACAGAAGCAGAAGATATTAAGAAGAGGTGGCAACAATACACAGAAAAACTGTATGCAAAAGAACTTCATGACCCAGATAATCACAATGGTGTGATCACTCACCTAGAGCCAGACATCCTGGAATGTGAGGTCAAGTGGGCCTTAGGAAGCATCACTATGAACAGAGCTAGTGGAGGTGATGGAATTCCAGTTGAGCTAGTTCAAATCCTGAAAGATGGTGCTGTTAAAGTGCCACACTCAATATGCCAGCAAATTTGGAAAACTCAGCAGTGGCCACAGGACTGAAAAGGTCAGTTTTCATTCCAATCCCAAAGAAAGGCAATGCCAAAGAATGCTCAAACTACTGCACAATTGCACTCATCTCACATGCTAGCAAAGTAATGCTCAAAATTCTCCAAGCCAGGCTTCAGCAATACGTGAACTGTGAACTTCCTGATGTTCAAGCTGGCTTTAGAAAAGGCAGAGGAAGCAGAGATCAAATTACCAACATCCACTGGATCATGGAAAAAGCAAGAGAGTTCCAGAAAAACATCTATTTCTGCTTTATCGACTATGTCAAAGCCTTTGACAGTGCGGATCACAATAAACTGTGGAAAATTCTGAGAGAGATGGGAATACCAGACCACCTGACCTGCCTCTTGAGAAACCTGTATGCAGGTCAGGAAGCAACAGTTAGAACTGGACATGGAACAAAAGACTGGTTCCAAATAGGAAAAGGAGTACATCAAGGTTATATATTGTCACCCTGCTTATTTAACTGCTATGCAGAGTATATCATGAGAAACGCTGGGCCGGAAGAAGCACAAGCTGGAATCAAGATTGCCAGGAGAAATATCAAGAACCTGAGATATGCAGATGACACCACCCTTATGGCAGAAGGTGTAGAGGAACTAAAAAGCCTCCTGGTGAAAGTGAAAGAAGAGAGTGAAAAAGCTGACTTAAAGCTCAACATTCAGAAAAATAAGATCATGGCATCCCATCCTATCTTTCATGGGAAATAGATGGGGAAACAGTGGAAACAGTGTCAGACTTTATTTTGGGGGGCTCCAAAATCACTGCAGATGGTGATTGCAGCCATGAAATTAAAAGACACTTACTCCTTGGAAGAAAAGTTATGACCACGGAGATAGCATATTGAAAAGCAGAGATATTATTTTGCCAACAAAGGTCAGTCTAGTCAAGGCTATGGTTTTTCCAGTGGTCATGTGGATGTGACTTGGACTATGAAGAAAGCTGAGCGTGGAAGAATTGACGCTTTTGAACTGTGGTGTTGGAGAAGACTCTTGAGAGTCCCTTGGACTGCAAGGAGATCCAACCAGTCCATCCTAAAGGAGATCAGTCCTAGGTGTTCATTGGAAGGACTGATGTTGAAGCTGAAACTCCAATACTTTGGCCACCTCATGTGAAGAGTTGACTCATTGGAAAAGACCATGATGCTGGGAGGGATTGGGGGCAGGAGGAGAAGGGGATGACAGAGGATGAGATGGCATCATCAACTTGACAGACATGAGTTTGGGTGAACTCAGGGAATAGGTGATGGACATGGAGGCCTGGCGTGCTGTGATTCATGGGGTCGCAGAGTCGGGCAAGACTGAGTGACTGAACTCAACTGAACTGCTGACTAGATTCCGTTGTACAGATGGACCATGTTTGGTTTATCCATTCTATGCTTGAGGAACACTCAAATTGTTTCCAGTCTTTTGCATGCATAGATACCATATCTGCATTCGAATCAGGGAAATTTGAGAGTTCCTATTGCTGTGCATTTTTACCATCAGTTGGAATTATCAGTTTATTTTTTTTATCCTTTTATTTTAGTCATTCTAATAGATGTGTGGAACTGGCTTATTCTGATTTTAATTTACATTCTCTAATGACTAATGATATGGAGCCCTTTTTCATATCCCTGTTTGTCATTCACATGTCTGCTTTCCTATGTTTTTGTATATATATTTTGCTCATCTAAAAAAAATGTGTTATATTTTCTTATTGTTGTGTTTTCACAGGTCTTTATATACTAGATACAAGTCCTTTATCAGATATATTATTTGCAAACATTTTCTCCTGGTTTGTGGCCTGTTTTAATTATCTTAGCAGTGTTTTGAAGAGAAGCTCCTCTTAATTTTACTGAAATTCAGTATATTTTGAGCACCTCTTTTTTGTACTATATCTTAGAAGTCTTTGTTCAACTCAAGGTTAAAAAGATTTTCTCCTATGGTTTCTTCAGGAAGTTATATAGTTTCAGGTTTTATGTTTAGGTTTATGATCCACTTGGAGTTAATTTTTGTATAAAGTGTGATATATGAATTGTGATTCATTCGTTTGGCTTATGAATATTCATCTCCCAGCACCACTTGTTGAAAAGACTGTCATTTCTCCATTGAATTACTTTTGCCCTATTGCAGAAAATGAATTGATTATATATGTGGCTATATATATATATCATATCACATTTCTGGACTCCTTTATTCCATTGGTCTATATGTTTACCATTTTAATGGAATAAATTTACTGGAAAAGTAAAAAAAAGGGAAATGAAGGAAAGGAAATAAGAAAGTGAAAGGAAAGAGATGAAGAGGAAAGGAAAGGAAAAATACAAGCATGCATCTCTCCTGATAAAGACAAATACTATTTAATGCAACTTCTTGTTCAGTTAAATATGTTTGCAAGTGTGTGTGTGTGTGTGTGTGTTTATTGAGTCATCATGTATAGTGCTTGTGAGGTTTCACCTCAAAACAAACACAGATTTGGGAATATTGAATTAGATGTCTTTTTCTGCCCTCATCTAAGATCTTTAAGGTTGATATCTGAGTTGTATGAACTTATTTTGGCTCTTCCCTCTCATCTATAGATACAGTACATGAAAGAAAAAAAACAGCTGAAATGATAGACTTTTAAGAGTTGAATTTATTGGAGATAATGGAAATGGGTAATGTGCTCAGTAAGGACTGTACCCTCATTTAGAAAATACTACCCATGTTTTACATATGCCCTTAAGAAAAGTAATCCCATCCCTTTTGTTTGCTTTCTGCAATTGATTGAATGATGGATTGAGCAATAGATAGATAGGTAAGATAGGTAGATAGATAATCTCCCAGGTCTAATGTTCTCTGCAGTGGTTCATGAAGTTTGCCGTTCCCTCTGCCTTTCTGCTTATGTCTTCCTCTTCTACAATAACTGACTTCACGGTTAGGCATATACCCATTTAGAAATATATACATATGTTATTTGTGTATATACATATCTATCTATCTATCTATCTATATGTTCTTGCAGGTCTTGCATTTGTATATGTCAATGTGATTATATTCTCACCGGTGATATATCAGGTGAAGTATCATGTGACAAATTCAGAGAACTTTTTAATTTATTTTTCCCTGAATGAAGTACTGTCATGAACACTATGTTCTATTTCATTCTTTCCTTTTTAATCTTTTCTAGTGACTGGATTGAGTGTGCACATTTGCAAACTTGAAGATGAAGCTCATACCCACCCGTGCTAAAAGGAGCCTGAGTTGCTGAGAATTTCATTGAGTGAAGCCATCATTCCAACCACAGGCAGCATAACATGGTTCATTTAGGTAAAGAGCACTTAAATCCTGGTTTTAAAAAAAATTATTTTATTGAAATACAATTGGTTTTGATGTTGTATTAGTTTCTGGTATACAGCAAAATGATTCAGTTGTTCATATCTATATGATATATAGATATATGTATATTATTTTTCATATTCTTTCCCATTATTATTTATTTTAGGATACTGTGTAGAGTTCCCTGTGCTATGCAGTAGGATCTTGTTGTTTATCTACTCTGTATATAACAGTATGCATCTACTAATCCCAGGATCCAGTCCATCACTCACCCCCATCCCCTCCACAACCGCAAGTTGATTCTCTATGTCTCTGAGTCTGTTTCTGTTCATAGATAAGTTCATTTGTTTCATATTCTTGATTCTACATATCAATGATGTTGTGTAGTGTTTCTTTCTCTTTCTGACTTACTTCCCTTAGTATGATAATCTTTAGGTCCATCCATGTAGCTGCAAATGGCATTATTTCATTTTTATGACTGAGTAATATTTCACTGTGTTCATACATGTATATATATGTATACATACACGTATGTGTGTATATATGTGTGAATATGTATGTATATATACACACATGTATACATACTATCTATATATCACATCTTTATTCATCTGTTGATGAATATTTAGGGTGTTTCTGTGTCTTGGCTATTTTAAACAGTGTTGTCATGAACAGAGGGGTACATGTATCCTTTCAAATTATAGTTTTGTCAAGATATATGTCCAGGAGTGGGATTACTAAATCAAATGGCAACTGTATTTGCAGATTTTTGAAGAACCTCCATAACTGTTTTCCATGGTGGCTGTACCAATTTACATTCCCACCAGCAGTGTAGGAGGATTCTCTTTTCTCCATATCTTCTGTTGCATTTGTTGTTACTTGTAGACATTTTAACAATGGCCATTCTAACCAGTGTGAAGTGGCACCTCATTGTAGTTTTTATTTGCATTTCTCTAGCAATTAGCAGTGTTAAGCATCTTTTCTTGTGCTTATTGGCCATCCATGTTACTCCTTTGGAGAAATATCTATTTATGATCTTATGCCCAATTTTTGATGGATTGTTTGTTTTTTGTGTTACTGAATTGCATGAGTTGTTTGCATATTTTGGAAATTAAGTCCTTGTTGGTCACATCATTTGCAAATATTTTCTCCCATTCTGTAGGTTGTCATTTAATTTCATTAATGGTTTCTTTGCTTACAAGTTTGGCAAGGTCCCCTTTATTTCTTTTCGCTTTTTTTTTTTTTTTGTATTGGTAGACTGACCTAAGAAAACATTGGTATGATTTATATCAGAGAAAGTTTCCCCTAGTAAGTTAATTGAGATTTTTTAATTACTTATAATGATAGGGCCATAATCCCTTTGACAGTATCCTGATGTCCTCTCATCACTGTACATGATTCCACTGTTTTCCCCATCTTTATAAATCATCAAACCAGACAGATCTCGGTTTAGATCAGTTTAGAACTTAGAGTCAATTTTGATTCTTGCTTTTCTCTCTCCTCATTCAATCCATTTGCAGTATTGTCTCTATTCAACCTTCATGGTGTGTCTAGAAATGACCTCTTCTCATCCTTCGCAGCTGGCGTGCACACGTGCTCAGTTGTGTCCGACTCTTTGTGACCCCACTGACTGTAGCCCACCGCAGTCCTCTGTCCATGGGATTTCCCAGGCAAGCCTGCTGGAGCAGGTCGCCATTTGCTCCTCAGGGCCGGCCTGAGCATTGGGTCTTCTGTGGATGACTACAGTTACTCTACAGTGGTCTCTCCTTTCATGTCTACTCCCGTGATTCAGTTCTCATCAGGACAGCCAGAGGGAGGCTACCTGAGATATGTCATCCATCACTGTACCCTCTGTGCCAACCCCCCAAGGGCTCCAGTCCCTCTCGGGAAATCCAGAGCCCTTAGAATGGCTTATAAGATGCCAGTGTCCCCGACCCCCTTATCTCTCTACATCTGCTCCTCTGCTTCCTGTTATTCTCTGATTTCCACCCACCCTGGCCTGCCTTTTCTCTGCCACATACCCACTTTCCCCAGTGGGTTCATAGTTCACTCCTTTCTTCCTTTCAGGTCTCTGCTTACACGTAAACTCCTCTGAGAGTTTTTTTCACTTACATAAAATATTACCCCTTCCGACAGTTTACCTCTCATACGTTTTTCATGTTCTTCACAACTCTTAACCTCACAGACACTATCTTTTTTAATGTATCTATCTTTTAAAATTCATCTGTTGACTCTTACAGACAGCAGGGCTCCATTTTGTTCACTGATATATCTCCAGCACCTAGAACAAGGCTTGGCACGTATGATTTGCACTCAAAAACAAAACAAAACAAAACAAAACAAAAACAGCAACAACAGAACATTTGTTCACTGAATGAATAAATGGGTTATATACTTTTGAATCAAGACTACCTGAGTCATAATCATGAGTCGTTTCTACATAGAAGATCCTACGTAGTTGTTTCTACTTAGAAGAGGTAAGGAATTAACTTACCTCCGACCCTCACATTCCTCCTCTCTCAAGTGGGCATAGTGATACTCCATGAGGCTATTGTGAGAATTAAGTAAGATTATCCAAGTGAAAAATGTTCAGCACAAAGCCCTTCACAAAGAGAGATTCAATAAAAATTTGATAAGTCACTGAATGTTGAAAAAATAAAACAAAAGGCATCAAATGATTTTGAGGGGAAGTATCTTGCAAGGTTTTCCAGGCTAATGACATGAGTAAATTCAGATAATCTCCAAGCATTAAATAGAATTTACAGTGTCTTAATTCAGTTCTCTATAATATTAAACATTCATGATTAAGAAGTATCTGTGTGTTTCTTAACTTACCAAATGAACCGTATTTCTGCTCAATGTGAAGCATTTGACAGGAGGCTTGGGAGCCTTTGTGGCTTTTGGCTAACCCCCTGAGAGCAGTCTTGGTAGAGAGACTGACACTTTTCAATGATTACCTTGTCCCCAGGAAAGGCTGTTATAGTTTAACATGCAGAGAGGGCCCTTTCATGGCTCTATTCACATGGAAGACGCCTCCCCTGGGAGGGCTCTCAGTTTAGATCTGAGCCCTTTACATCACAATAATCCTGAGATAAATTAATTTGGGCACATCCTATCATCCTCGACATCCTTGTCAGTCTTTCTGTCCTCTGCTGGGCTCTTTCCTCCCTCACCTCCTGGCCCAAACTCTTCTAAGTCTTTGTGTCTTGTGTCCCTAGCTCCTCCATCCCAAGACTTTAAATGGAGCCCAAAGACACCCGCTTTTCCCCTCCGTAACAGCTTGAGATTTCTCTCCTCCTGGTATTAACATCTATGTCTTTCTCTAATGAGGGCATTTGCCTCCTGAAGATATCCCAGGCTTGTGCTGCTCATGCGTTTGTACTTCATCTTCCCCAGGCTCTGGAGGCCGATTGGAATTTTTCATTGGTGTTTTCGCTGGAGGACTTTGTGCTATGATGGACGTGTTGTCTGTATTGCCATGCTGCCCACCGTGATGTGTGCACAGGCTCTCAGTCGCATCTGACTCTTTGTGACCCCATGGACTATAGCTCACCAGGCTCCTCTGCCCATGGAATTTTTCAGGGGAGAATACTGGAGTGGGTTGCCATTTCCTGCTCCATGGTCCAACATGGTAGCCACAAGCTAAATGTGACTGTGGAACACTTGTCTGGAGTAACTTAAGAAGTAATTTTTAAGTTTTACTTTATTAATTAAAATTGAATGGCCCAAAATGGCTGGTGTCCACAGTATTACACATCACAGTTCTAGACTTTTCTCCTCCACCTTCAAGTGAAAGGATACATTGGATTCTAAAGATACCACCCTCTACCCTTTAACCTCTGACTCATTTAACCTCAGGCCATCAGCTGGATTGATCAGTTCTTAGTCTCCTGGATTGTTGTCATGGATTCCATTTCAGGTCCTACCATGACTCTGGGTAATTCAACTTTTACTCACGCAACATCTGTTCAATGTCTGATGCCCCAGTTCTTAATATTCTTACATTTAATTTACTCTGCCCCGTAAGTGACTCACACCTGAAATATTAAATCCAAAACCATGCTATCTTCTGACAATCATGCTACATAACTGAGAGGAGAAAGGTTAGATAATGACCTTCTTCACCTCTTAGATGGCCCCTCTAATAGAAAATGTTCCCTGATGCTTCAGCTTATATTTAAGAAATCTTCTCTGCTAAGTACCACCACCGAGCTGGTCCATAACATTGTAGCTCTTAATACTATTCAACATAATATCAGTATATTCTAGCACTTAACAGCATGTGACTGTAGCTATCTCTCAGTTTCTGTATTTTCCCACTAGAACACAAAAACAACTTTTGTATTCACGTACTACTTACAGAACTATCACATGGAAGGTTCTCAATCAACGAGTGAAGTTAGGTGTTCATGAATCCATGAATGAACTCGTTTTGTTTGCTGAAGGGCTGAGACACAATAACTTACGAACAGATCCCTGAAAACCTGAGAATCAGAGGAATTAAGGATGGTGATCTGAATAAAGAAATTGGGTTGTATTCTATCTCCTAGTAATCAGAGAGATCCAGGACGGATCACAGATTAATTAGGGTGGTCTCTTCCTGATGAGGATTTTCATTTATAGCTAGAACTTTATCTACCAGACCTGTTTTTGTGTTTTGTAGGTTATCGCTAGTAATTTCATCAGATTTGGAGTTACACAGTGTTCTAAACAACTCAAGTTTCACAGCTTTTATTAGAACTTAGACTTTTGGATTTTCTTGGTTGATACTTTGATTGGTTATTTGTTAAGACCACTTTATTGACATATCATTGACATATGAAAAGTTCATATTTAATGTATACAGTTTTATGAGTTTGGAGATAAGCATAGGCTGTGAAACCATCACCACAGTCAAGATCATAAGCGTCCACTTACTACCAGAATTTCTTGTCTTTATTTTTATTTGTATATGATAAGAACATGACATGCTTTGCTCTATCCTCCTGGCAAATTTTGCTTATACAATACTGTTTGTTAACTATAGGCGCCATGCTATGCAGAAGACCTCTAGAACTCCTTTATCTTGCGTGGCTGAAATTTTGTCCTGTTCGACCAGTACCTCCTCATTCCACCTCCCCCATAACCACCATTCTACTCTCCACTTCCAAGAGTTTCACTTTTTAGATTCCTTGTTTAAGTGGTATCATGTAGTATTTCATCTTCTGTGACAGAATTATTTTACTTAGCATAATGTCTTGTTGTTGTTGTTGTTTAGTCTCTAAGTTATGTCCAACTCTTTTGTGATCGCATGCACTGTAGCCCTCCGGGATAATCCAATGGACAGAGGAGCCAGGCTCTGGTAGAGTATATGGATAACCCATATACCCTTAACCAGCTTCTCTTAATGTGAACTTCTTGCATATCCCAGGTACAATGATAGGAACTAGGAAATCTTTTGTCTGCACAAATATTGTCAACTAAAGACTTTATTTGGATTTCACCCATTATTAAGATCTGTTTTTCTGTTCCAGTATTCTGAATTGGCATTTAGTTTCTCCTTCCAATCTGTGATACTTACTTTCCATTATCTTTTATAAATTTGACATTTTTGAAGAGAACTGGACAGTACTGTTGTAGGCTATCCCTCAATTAAAGTGAACTTGGACATTTCTCATGAGTAAATGAAAATTATATCTTTAAAAAATAATACCACGGAAGCGCATGTCCTTTTAAGTATATTAAATCAGGTAACATGTTGTCAATATGTTTCATTACTGGTTATATTACTACTATCACTTGGTAAAAGTGGTGCTTACTGAGTTCCTCCACTGTAAATTTTTTTATTTTCCCCTTTGCAATCAATAAATATATTGAGGATATACTTTGAGACTAGCAAATATCGTGTTTCTCCTCAGACTTTTGCCCACTAATTTTATCATCCATCATTAAATCATGCCCCTAGCTATCATTAACATGGAGTTCTACTTATAATTTTTTATTCCATTTTTCCTCCTACTTTTGGAATTCTTCTTTAAGGAAGAACTTTCTCTCTCCCCTATGTATGTATGTGTTTATTCAAATACTTATTTATATCCATTGGACTCCTGATATTAATTTTATGTATGGCTTTCAATCCACTACTATTATTTATTTTCTTGGTTTCCTCATTATTGAAATAGTTTTAATAATATTCAGCCCCAAAGGTACAAATTAAGTCAGGTACTCTAACCCATCAGCACAGTGCCAGGCATGGATAAACTGCTGTGTTAATGGTGGGAATAATTGCAGGCCTTATCATCATCATGAACATTGCTGTCATTACTCATATTATTATTAATTACAGCTCCCAATGTATATGCCTGTCTCTAGTCTCAAATTTGATCTCTCTTTCCTTTGCAAAGAATATTTAGCCGAGCAGGTACAGCTAGCCTAGAGATGCCTACAAATGCTTTGCTAAGACTTCAGCTTGGTAACTCCGGTGCTGGTCATGATTGAAGAAAGGACAAGAGCCCACTTCATTCAGCAGCATTTTATAATGCAGTTTTAGGACAGTTTCCTACCCATGACAGTTTTATTATTACATCTTTCACCTCAACAGGCAGAATAAATACAACCTTCATAAGAAGTGCATCAGACAGGCCAGAAAGTATCACACTGACTTCTGATACAGGAAACATTGCTCTTATGAATGTAATATTGTCATCTTTGTTTTGCACTTTGGAAAACCAGCTGAAACATTGAATATAAAGCTGGTTTGTAGAAATATTAATCATCTGTTAAACTATATTAATATGAAGCAACTCTGTCTTTCCGTTCTCCAGATCTTGTTCTCTTTTCCATACAAACATTCGGATTGTGGATTATTAATAATTATTCTTTATACTAATGTACATGTGACTTCTGCATAAGATTAGAAAACACGCTGAAGTCTGCCTTAAAATATTCACCTAAAAACAATTCATTTTGAAACACTAAGGTTAGCTTTACATTGAAGAAAACATTAAAACTGGAAAAACAATCAATATTGTTCTTATCCTAGCCAAGTTTGCCCATATCTTTAATTCCATACTGAGGATATAATTAAAGTTGCTGGTTTTAGGGATGTGCATTATTGAGACAGATTTAACATAATGCTTCTTTGGTTAATCTTTGAGCTCTGAGTTAGGGTTACTGGGTTCATATCCTGCCTTCTTGCCAACCACAGGATGTAGAGGAATTATTGAGCTTCTCTGTGCTCCATTCATCCAACAGATATTCACTGAGCTTCAGCTGTAGGACAGGCACCATTCTAAGTTCTGGGTGCTCTGAGTATTATATGGAGACCTGTCATTACTTCACACCTTGCTTTTGACCAATATGTTTATCTTGACCCAGAGAGTGTCTTGATGCTGAAAAACAGGAATTGCATAGCATCAGAGGCCCTAGATGTCTCCCTGCCTTTCCTCTTCTTTTAAACTATTTGTATTCTTGGAATTAGTAGTACAATTTGATACTGGCTTGTTCATTTTATGTGGCAGTCTGATCCCTTGTATGATCCTAAATCCAAAAATTAATTTGGGAGAGTAAAAGGAGGGGGATAACCCATGGATTTTTTGCTTTAGAATAATTGGGAATATTGACTATCTATGCCAGTATGAATAGAGTTTTAAATTCATTGTATGAAAATTGATAATACTGAATGAAACAAATACAACAGAGCCAAAATTGGTATTTTAGACTACATAAAATTCAGTAACTCATGATCATAATAAATACCACTCAGAGAGCAAAAGGTCAGTCTCAGAAGGGGAGAACATATTTGCAGGACAGCATATTTTATGTGCTTGTGCTTACTGAGAAAATTAATCACTTTGGAGATTTTATTATCAAGTTTATTTTTAGTCAATTTCATATTTGATGGTATACATTTTTATGGTACACATTTATAAATCATCTTTTAAAAATCAAATTAAAGAGTTACATTGAATGTATTAAGCACATTTGAAAAACATCAAATGAATTTCTTAAATAACTTATGATCTTATTTAAAATATTTTTGATAAATCATTCACAATTGCTAAAATAACTCATGGCTATGCAGTTAAAATCTTAAAAGTTTTTCATTTCCCACAAGCAGCGTTGAGTGTCTGTGTATTCTTTAAGGTATACTTGGTTTAACACTTCCATGCATGTTTAGATGGTTTCCATGGAGACAATTTCTCCCTAAGCTTAGGTGAGAATGTTAATTTTTTTATTTTTTAGAAAAATTTAAAATTTTCATTTTATATTGAAATTTAGTTAAACACCAATTTTGTGTTCATTTCAGGTGGACAGCAAATTGTTTGACATATATATGCATTATGTATTCTTTTTCAAATTCTTTTCTCATTTAGGTTATTCAAGAGTATTGAGCAGAGTTCTTTGCACTATATAGTAGTCCTTGTTGGTTATCTGTTTTGTATATTTGTTATTGTTTAGTCATTCAGTCATATCTGACTCTTTGTGACCCCATCGATTGTAACCCACCAGGCTCCTCTGTCCATGGGATTCTCCAGGCAATACTGGAGTGGTTGTCATTTCCTTCTCCAGGGGCTCTTCCCAACCCAGGGATCAAACCCACATGTCTCGCACTGGCAGGTGGATTATTTACTGCTGAGCCACCTGGGAATAATAGGGTACATATGTCAATCCCAGATTCCCAACCCACCCTCCCAAACCTTTCTCCTCTTGTAGCCATAAGTTCTTTCTCCAAGCGGTTGAGTCTGTTTCTCTTTTGTAAGTTCAGTTGCATTGTGTTTTTAGATTATTTCTGCACATTCAGTTCAGTTCAGTCACTCAGTCATGTCCGACTCTTTGTGACCCCATGAATCGCAGCACACCAGGCCTCCCTGTCCATCACCAACTCCCTGAGTTCACCCAAACTCACGTCCATCAAGTCAGTGATGCCATCCAGCCATCTTATCCTCTGAGTCCCCTTCTCCTCCTGCCCCCAATCCCTACCAGAATCAGGGTCTTTTCCAGTGAGTCAGCTCTTTGCATCATGTGGCCAAAGTATTGGAGTTTCAGCTTCAACATTAGTCCTTCCAAAGAACACCCAGGACTGATCTCCTTTAGGATGGACTGGTTGGCTCTCCTTGCAGTCCAAGGGACTCTCAAGAGTCCTCTCCAACACCACAATTCAAAAGCATCAATTCTTTGGCGCTCAGCCTTCTTCACAGTCCAACTCTGACATCCATACATGACCACAGGAAAAACCATAGCCTTGACTAGATGGACCTTTGTTGCCAAAGTAATGTCTTTGCTTTTTAATATGTTGGTCGTAACTTTGCTTCCAAGGAATAAGCGTCTTTTAATTTCATGGCTACAATCACCATCTGCAGGGATTTTGGGGCCCAGAAAAATAAAGTCAGCCACTGTTTCCCCATATATTTCCCATGAAATTATGGAACCAGATGCCATGATTTAGTTTTTTGAATGTTAAGCTTCAAGCCAACTTATTCACTCTCCTCTTTCACCTTCATCAAGAGGCTCTTTACTTCTTCCTCACTTTCTGCCATAAGGGTGGTGTCATCTGCATATCTGAGGTTATTGATATTTCTCCCAGAAATCTTGATTCCAGCTTGTGCTTCCTCCAGCTCAGTGTTTCTCATGATATCCTCTGCATATAAGTTAAATAAGCAGCATGAGAATATACAGCCTTAACGTACTCCTTTTCCTATTTGGAACCAGTCTGTTGTTCCATGTCCAGTTCTAACTGTTGCTTCCTGATCTGCACACAGGTTTCTCAGGAGGCAGGTCAGGTGGTCTGGTATTCCCATCTCTTTCAGAATTTTCCAGTTTGTTGTGTTCCACACAGTCAAAGGTTTTGGCATAGTCAATCAAGTAGAAATAGATGTTTTTCTGGAACTCTCTTGCTTTTTCCATGATCCAGCGGATGTTGGCAATTTGATCTCTGGTTCCTCTGCCTTTCCTAAAACCAGCTTGAACATCTGGAAATTCATGGTTCATCCACTGCTGAAGCCTGGCTTGGAGAATTTTGAGCATTACTTTACTAGCGTGTGAGATGAGTGCAATTATGTGGTAGTTTGAGCATTCTTTGGCATTGCCTTTCTTTGGGATTGGAATGAAAACTGACCTTTTCCGGTCCTGTGGCCACTGCTAAGTTTTCCAATTTTGCTAGCATATTGAGTGCATATAAATGATATCATATATTTGTCTTTCTCTAACTTAGCTTGTGCACTTAGTATGATAATTTTCAGGTCCATTCATGTTGCTGAAAATGACATTATTTCACTCATTTTGATGACTGAGTAATATTCCATCGTGTGTGTGTGTGTGTGTGTTTGTGTTTGTGTATACACAACATCTTCTTTACCCATTCATCTGTTAATAGCCTGTTTGCTTGCTTCCACATCTTGGCTATTGAAAAAAATGCTACAGTGAATGTTGGAGTGCATGTATGCTTTTGAACCATGTTTTCCTCTGGATTGCTGGATTATATGGTAGCTCTATTTTACTATTTTAAGGAACCTACATACTGTTCTCCATAGTATCTGTACCAGTTTACATTCCCATCAACAGGGTAAGAGGGTTCCCTTTTCTCCACACCCTCTCTAGTATTTGTTATTTGTAGACTTTTTAATGATGACTGTTACAACCCATGTGAAGTGATACCTCATTGTAATTTTGATTTGCATTTCTCTAATAATTAGCAATATTGAACATCTTTTCATGTGCTTATTGGCCATCTCTATGTCTTCTTTGGAGAAATGTCTCTTGGGTCCTCTGTCCAATTATTTATTTTTAGTTTTTATATTGAGCTTCACAAATTGTAAATTTTGGAAATTAATCCCTTGTTCATCTCATTGTTTGAATATATTTTCTCCCATCCTATGGGTTCTCTTTTTGTTTATGGTTTCCTTTGGTGCAAAAGCTTAATATTTTCATTTTTATTTCCTTTACTCTAGGAGGTGGGTCAAAGAAGATCTTGATGCAATTTATTTCACAAAGTGCTCTGCCTGTATTTTCCTTTTAAGGGTTTTATAATATCCAGTCTCACATTTAGGTCCTTAATCCATTTTTAATTTATTTTTGTGTATGGTATTAAAAATATCCTAACTTCATTCTTTTACTGTCCAGCTTCCCCAGCACCATCTATTGAAGAAACTGTCTTTTCTCAATTGTGTAGTGTTCCCTCCTTTGTCATAGATTAACTGACCATAGGTATGTGGATTTATTTCTGGGATTTCTGTCCTGTTTCATTGATCTATATTTCTGTTTTTGTGCCAGTATCACACTATTTCAATGACTGAAGTTTTGTAGTATAGACTGAAGTAAGGGATCCTCATTCCTCCAGGTCCATTTTTCTTAAGATTGGTTTGGCTATTTGTGGTCTTCCATGTCTCCATACTAATTTGAAGATTTTTTTAGTTTAGTTCTGTGAAAAATGTGATTGGTAATTTGATAGGGATTGCATTGAATCTGTAGATTGCCTTGGGTAGTATAGCCATCTTGATAATGTTGATTGTTTCCATCCAAGAACGTGGCTTATGTTTCCATTTGTTTGTCATCTTCGGTTTGTTTTGTCAGTGTCTTATAGTTTTCTGGTAGAAGTCTTTTGCCTCCTTTGATAGGTTTATCCCTAGGTATTTTATTCTTCTTGATGTGATGTTAAATGAGATTGTTTCTTTAATTCTCTTTCTGATCTTTTATTATTGGTGTATATTAAGTTGATGTAAATGTAATTATGGTATTTGACTGTGAATTTTAAATTATAACTAGGCTCAAACACATCTTTATTAGTCAAAATAGAAACCATTACAATCATCACATTTTTGGCAATTGGAAATAAGTTTGATTATTGCTGTAGCATAAAAATCTGCTTCGAGATACAGTGAACTCTTGGAAAGCATTTTCAGTATCCTGCTGGCTGTGGAAGCAGTTTCCTTGCAAAAAGTTGTTGAAATGCTTGAACAAGTGGTAGTTGGTTGAGTGAATATGGCAGGTGAAGCAAAACTTTATAGCCCAATTCTTTCATCTTTTGAAGTATGGATTGTGTGACCTGCAGTCAGATGTTGTTGTGCAGAACAATTGGGCCCTTTCTGTTGACTTGTACAGGCTACAGGTGTTGCAGTTTTTGGAGCATCTCGTCTGTTTTCTGAGCATACTTCTCAGATGTTATGGTTCACTGGGATTCAGAAAGCTATAGGGGATCAGATGGGCAGCAGACCACCAAACAGTGACCGTGACCTTTCTTTTGGTACAAGTTTGGATTTACAAAGTGCTTTGGAGCTTCTTCTCAGTTCAACCACTGAGCTGGTCATCACTGATTGTTATATCACTTGTCATTGTATGTAACAATCCAATCAAAAATTGTTCATTGGTGTTGCATAAATAAGAGAAGACGACACTTCAAAACAAGTGTTTTTGATTGACAGCCAGCTCATGAGGCACCCACTTATTAAGCTTTTTCACCTTTCTAATTTGCTTCAAATTCCAAACCACTATAGAGTATTAGACGCTGAGTTTTTTGGAAACTTCTTGTATACTTGTAAGAAGTTTGGCTTCAATGATGGCTCTCAGTCATCAACTTCTGATGGCTGGTCACTCTGCTCCTTATCTTCAAGGCTCTCGTACAGAACTTCTTGAACCACCACTGCACTGTTGTTAGTAGTTCCTGGGTCAAATGCATTGTTGATGTTGTGAGTTGTCTCCACTGCTTTACAACTCATTTTGAACAAAAATAAGAAAACTGCTTGAATTTTCTTTTTGTCTAACATAATTTCTATAGCCTAAAATAAGTATCAACAGCAAATAATGTCATTAGCAAAAAGTAATGCAAGAATTGCAGATTAAAATGTTGTATAGCATAACCTTATTTATTTAGAATGTTTTCCAATATCAAATGGCAAATTTCAACAGTGTAAAATTTGTACCAACCTGATAGAAATGCAACAGATTTCTGTGTATTTATTTTGCATCTTGCAGATTTACCAAGTTCATTGATGACCTCTGACTGTTTTCTGATAGCGTCTTTAGGATTTTCTATATAAAGCATCATGTCATCTTCAAACAGTGGCATTTTTACTTCTTTTCCAATTTGAATTTATTTATTTATTTCCTTTTCTTCCCTGGTTGCTGTGGCTATGACTTCCAAAGCTATGTTAAAAGTGGCAAAAGTGGGCATCCTTGTCTTATCCCGATCTTAAAGAAAATGCTTTCAGCTTTTCACCATTAAGTATGATGTTAGCTGTAGGTTTATCATATATGGCCTTTATTATGTTGATGAATGTTCCCTCTGTGTCCACTTTCTGGAGAGTTTTTATAAATGGGTGTCAAATTTTTTCCTGCATCTGTTAAGATGATCATGTGGTTTTTATTCTCCAGTTTGTTGATGTGGTGTATCATACTGATTGATGGGTGAATATTGAAAAATCCTTTCATCTCTAGGGTAAATTCCACTTGATCATGGTGTATGGTTCTGTTAATGTATTGCTGGATGTTAGTATTTAGTTGAGAATGTTTGCATTTATGTTCGTCAGTGATATTGGCCTATAATTTTCTTTTTTGTGGTATCTTTTTCTAATTTTAGTAAAAGGCGATGGTGGCCTTCCAGAATGAGTTTGGTAGTGTTCCTTCCTCTGTGATTTTTTGGGATAGTTTCAGAAGAATAGATGTTAGCTCTTCTCTAAATGTTTGGTAGAATTTGCCTGTTAAGCCATCTTGTCCTTGTCTTTTCTTTGTTGGGAGTTTTAAAATCAGTTTCTATTCCAGTACTTGTGATTGATCTGTTCATATTTTCTATTTCTTCCTATTTGACTCTAATGAGATTGTACCTTCTAAGAATTTTTCCATTTCTTCCAAATATAGTAAGTAGGCTTCCCAGGTGGTGGGTGAAGAATCCACCTGCCAGTGTGGGAGATGCAAGAGATTTCAATTGAGTCTCTGGGTCAGGAAGATCCCCTGGAGTAAGAAATGGCAACCAACTCCAGAATTCCTTTCTTGGGAGCTTCCATTGACAGAGGAGCCTAGTGGTTACAGTCCATGGGGTTGCAAAGAGGATGGAATGACTGTAACTGAGCATGTACACATGTACAAGTTACTTGTAGTAGTCTGTTATGAGCCTTTGTATTTCTGTGACATCAGTTGTAACTTCTCATTTTTTATTTTATTGATTTGAGTGAGCATTTTCCTTCTTTTTCTTGATAAGTCTGGCTAAAGGTTTCTTAATTTAATCTTTTCAAAGATCCAGCCTTCAGTAGTTTCACTGATCTTTTCTATTGTTTTCTTCATCTATTTAATTTATTTCTGCTCTCATCTTTTAAATTTCTTTCCCCCTATTTTTTTATTATATTTTTATTTTTACTTTATTTTACTTTATAATACTGTATTGGTTTTGCCATACATTGACATGATTCCGCCACAGGTGTACATGAGTTCCCAATCATGAACCCCCCCCTCCCACCTCCCACCCTATATCATCTCTCTGGATCATCCCCGTGCACCAGCCCCAAGCATCCTGTATCCTGTATTGAACATAGACTGGCAATTCATTTCTTACATGATAGTATACATGTTTCAATGCCATTCTCCCAAATCATCCCACCCTCTCCCTCTCCCTCAGAGTCCAAAAGTCCATTCTACACATCTGTGTCTCTTTTGCTGTCTCGCATACAGGGTCATCATTACCATCTTTCTAAATTCCATATATATGTATTGCTGCTGCTGCTACTGCTGCTGCTAAGTCGCTTCAGTCATGTCCGACTCTGTGCAACCCCATAGACGGCAGCCCACCAGGCTCCCCTGTCCCTGTGATTCTCCAGGCAAGAACACTGGAGTGGGTTGCCATTTCCTTCTCCGATGCATGAAAGTGAAAAGTGAAAGAGAAGTTGCTCAGTCATGTCTGACTCTAAGCGACGCCATGGACTGCAGGCCACCAGGCTCCTCCGTCTATGGGTTTTTCCAGGCAAGAGTACTGGAGTGGGGTGCCATTGCCTTCTCCATATATGTGTTAGTATACTGTATTGGTGTTTTTCTTTCTGCCTTACTTCACTCTGTATAATCAGCTCCAGTTTCATCCATCTCATTAGAACTGATTCAAATGTATTCTTTTTAATGGCTGAGTAATACTCCATTGTGTATATGTACCACAGCTTTCTTATCCATTCATCTGCTGATGGACATCTAGGTTGTTTCCATGTCCTGGCTATTATAAACAGTGCTGCGATGAACATTGGGGTACATGTGTCTCTTTCAGTTCTGGTTTCCTCAGTGTGTATGCCCAGCAGTGGGATTGCTGGGTCATAAGGCAGTTCTATTTGCAATTTTTTAAGGAATCTTCACACTGTTCTCCATAGTGGCTGTACTAGTTTGCATTCCCACCAACAGTGTAGAAGGGTTCCCTTTTCTCCACACCCTCTCCAGCATTTATTGCTTGTGGACTTTTGGATCGCTGCCATTCTGACTGGTGTGAAATGGTACCTCATTGTGGTTTTGATTTGCATTTCTCTGATAATGAGTGATGTTGAGCATCTTTTCATGTGTTTGTTAGCCATCCATATGTCTTCTTTGGAGAAATGTCTATTTAGTTCTTTGGCCCATTTGTTTGTTCTTTGCTAGTTGTTTTAGCTGTAAGGTTAGGCTGTTTATTTGACATTTTTCTCTTTCCTGAGACCTGCTTTTGCTGCATCCCACAGGTGTTGGATCACCATGCTTTCATTTTCATTTGTCTCTAGGTAATTTTTTAAAATTTCCTCTTTGTTTTCTTCAGTGATCCATTGGTTGTTAAGTTGCATATTGTTTAACCTCCATGTGTTTGTCTGTTTTACAATTTTTTTTCTTGTGTTTGATTTCTAACCTCAAAGCATAGCATTATGTTCAGAAAAGATGCTTGATATGACTTCGGTTTTATTATATTTACCAGGGCTTGCTTTGTGGTCAGCATGTGATTAGTCCTGGAGAATGTTCCATGTGCAATTAAGAAGAATGTGTGTTCTGCTGTTTTGGATAGAACACTCTATAAATATCAATTAAGTCTATCTGGTCTAATGTGTCATTGAAGGCCTATGTTTCCTCATCAATTTTCTCTCTGGATGATCTGTTTATTGATGAAATTGGGGTGTTAAAGTCTACCACTATTATTATGTTACTGTTGACTGCTCTTTTTATGGTTGTCAGTATTGAGCTTGGTCAAAGTTTTTCACGTTTTCTTTTTTTTTTCACGTTTTCTTGTAACATCTTGGACATGGGGTAGCTCCTCTCAGCCGCACTTCTGCGCCGTGGTCACAGCCGCCATGCTTCTGCACCGCCGTCATGCTTCTGCACTGCCGTTGCAGGAAACCTGAAGGAACTTTTTGGCCAACCCAATATTTACCCCATATTGAGGTACTCCTATGTTGGATGCATATGTGTTTATAGTTGTATCTTCTTCTTGGATTGATCTTTTCATTACTAGATAGTGACCTTCTTTGTCTCTTGTACTAGTCTTTATCTTAAGTCTATTTGTATGAGTATGCTGTTCCAACTTTCTTTTGATTTACATTTGCACAGAATACCTCTTTCCATCCCATCACTTTCAGTCTTTATGTGTCCCTAAATCTGAAGATCTCTTGTAGGCAGCATATACGTGGGTCTTACTTTTGTATCAGTTCAGCCAGTCTATGTGTTTTGATTGCAGCATTTAATCCATTTTGTTTGAGGTAATTATTGATATGCATGTTCTTATTCCTGTTCCATTAATTGTTTTGGATTTGTTTTTGTAGTTTTCTTTTCTTTGCTTTCTTATTATTCTCTTCTTTTGTGATTTGATAACCAATTTTAAAGTTGTGGTTGGATTCCTTTTTCTTTTTGTTTATGTATTTATTGTAGAGTTTTGGTTGGTGATTACCATGAAGTTTTGATATAATAGTCTATAGGTAAATAAGATTGTTTTAAGTTTCTGGTCTTTTAGTTTGAAATGCATTTCCAATATCCTGCATTTATGCTCTTTTCTTGTCTTGCCCCCCTTTTTTTTAATGTGGATTATTTTAAAAGTTTTTTTTTAATTTATTACAGTATTGCTTCTGCTGCTTATGTTTTGTGTGTGTGTGGTGTTTTGTTGTTGTTTTTTTTTTTTTTGCCATTTGGCTTGTGGGATCCCAACCAGAAACTGAATGCACACCCCTTGTGTTGACAGGTGAAGTTTAAACCACTAGACTGTCAGGGAAGCCCCACACTGCCAGTTTTGATGCCCTATTTGTGTGCAGATGATTTCCTCCCTTTACTGTATGTGTGTCTTTACCAGTGAGCTTTTTCATTTATAATGTTCTTGTTTCTAGTTGTGGCCTTCTGTTTTTTATCTAGAGAAGTTCCTCTATCATTTGTTGCAAAGCTGGTCTGGTGGTGTTGAATTCTCTTATCTTTTGCTCATCTGTGAAGCTTTTGATTGCTCTGTTAAATCTGAATGAGAGCCTTGCTGGCTAGAGTATTCTTGGTTGTAGTTTCTTCCCTTTTATTACTTCAATTACATTGTGCCACCCACTTTTGTCCTGCAAATTTTGTGCTGGAAAATTAGCTAAAATCTTATGGGAATTCCATTGTATGTTATTTGTTGCTTTTTCTTTGTTGCTTTCAATATTTTTTCTTTATCTTTAATTTTTGTCAGTTTGATTACTATGTTCCTCCTTGGGTTTATCCTGCCTGGTATTCTCTGCACTTCCTGAGTTTGGGTAACTATTTCCTTTTACATGTTAGGGAAATTTTCAGCAGTTAATATTATTTCTTCAAATATTTTCTCAGGCTCTTTATCTGTTTCTTCTTCTTCTGGAACCCCTATAATGCAGATATTGGTGCGTTTAATAGTCTCAAAGTTCTCTGAGAATACTTCATTTCTTTTTATTCTGTTCTATGGCAGTGATTTCCACCATTCTTTTTTCCAGCTCATTTATCCATTCTTCTGCCTCAGTTACTCTATTGATTACTTCTGTTGTATTTTTAAATTCAATTATTGTATTGTTCATCTGTTTGTTCTTTAGTTCTTCTAGATCACTGTTAAATATTTCTTGTATCTTCTTCATCTCTGCCTCTGTTATTTTTCCAGAATCTTGGATCATCTTTAATATCATTACTCTGAATCTTTTTTCGGATAGATTGCTTATCTCCACTTCACTGACTTGCTCTGTTGAAGTTGTCTCTTGTTCCTTTATCTGGGACATATTCCTTTGCTGTATAGTTTTGTCTGCCTTTCTGTGCTTGTGGTTTCTGTTTTACTAGCTGCTGGGTTGTAGTTCTTCCTGCTGCTGCTTTGTGCCCTGTGGTGGGTGAGAGTGTCTAAGAGACTTGTGCAGGCTGCCATGGCGGGAGAGACTGGTAATTTCCCAGAGGTGGGTGGGACTAGGTCTTGTTTCTCTGGTGGGCAGGGCAGTGTCAGGGAGTGTGTTTATTGGGCACTTATTTACTCAGGAAGATTTTAAGCAGCCTGTCTGCTGATGGATGTGGCTATGTTCCCACCCTGTTGGTTGTTTGGCTTGAGGAGTCACAGCACTGGAGCCTACAGACTGTTGGGCAGGGCCAGGACTTGATGAGAAAATTGTGACCTCAAAGAGGGCATACCCTAGTGAGCACTTGCCAAGATCACCACTGCCAATACCCCCATTCCCACAGAAATCCACTTCCCAGCTTTGCAGGAGACCCTCCAACACTAGCAGGTAAGTCTGGCCCAGGCTTTTATGAGGTCACTGCTTTTTTCTCTGGTTTCTGGTGTACATGAGACCCTTTGTTTGCCCTCTAAGAGTGGCGTTTCTGTTTCCCTATGAAATTGCTGCAATAAAACACCATTGGCCGTCAAAACCACATTCTCTGCATGCTCTTCTTCCTCCTGTTGCCAGACTCTCAGGCTGGGAAGCCTGACATGGGGCTTAGAACTTTCATTCTTGTGGGGGAACTTCTGTGGTATAATTCTTTTCCAGTTTGTGGGTCACCTATCTGGCAAGTATGGGATTTGATTTTTTCATGATTGTGCCCCTCCTATCACCTCACTGTGGCTTTTCTTTTTCCTTGGACATAGAGTATCTTTTCTGGTATGTTATAGCATTTTTTTTTATTGATGGTTGTTAAGCCATTAGCTGTAATTTTTGTGTTTCTGTAAGAAGAGGTAAGCTCACAGCCCTCTATTCTGCCATCTTGCCTCCTCTGTTAGTTAATTTTAAATGGGTTGAAGAAATAGATAATTCATAAAGTAAAGGAAGCCATATCTGTCTAGCTAATCAGTTTTAAAACTTCCATTAGTGAAATCTTTTAACATTTTTTTTTCCTTTTTGTGCTATGCCTATTTCCTCCCACACCCATCCCTTCTCTCTCCCTATTTTTTTCTCTACTACTTTCCATTTCCTTACCCATTATCCTTTTAGCTTAACCTTCTGCTTCTTCCTTTACTTATTAATGAAAATCATTTTTTTTTTAATTTTAGTTTTTTATTTTTTAAATTTTAAAATCTTTAATTCTTACATGCATTCCCAAACATGTAAAAGTTTTAGAAAATTGCTGGAAAATTACTTTTTCTAAATTTAATATACTTGTATTGATTACTTGGTTGTCAGTTGCATTTTACAATGACTAATAAATACAGATGGTTATTGGGACTATGTTTTCGAGTGGGATTGTTTTCTTCTTACCTCAGCCTAGAAAGAGAGGCAACAGAGATCTACATCGTGACCTTGATACGAGTTTGTTAGGACTAGAGGTACTCAGAAGAGTCAGACTCACACCCCAGTAAGAGGAAGTTATGAGGCTGCATAGTAATAGTTTGTGTCAGTGGAGGTAAGGTCTGCCATTTGGGAAACCATTCACTTGCACCAGTGGCAGAATAAAAGTCCAAGCTTCCTATGGAGAAAAAAGCCTTGTTAAAAGGTAAAGAAATAAATAAGCTTTTGTGGACAGTAGGACCGCAAGTAAGAGAGCCTGTGAGGAGATGACACTGTAGCTTGAAAGGTGAGATTTGGGTGTACCACCAAAGAATCCCCACACTAGAGAAAGGGGGACTCTTTCAAGAATCTATAAAATCACCCTGCAGACTCAACTTTGAACATGAAGGTAAGAGAGATACTTTTCAAAGGGGACTAATTAAGATATTTTGTCTCCTTTATTCCCATCCACCCCACCCACCTTCCCCTCTCCTGACTTCCCAGTTCAACAGTGGAGGGATCTGGAACCAAGGCTGAGTTGGGAATTTGGAGGAAGTAAAAATAGTAGTGAAAAGGTCAAACTTGTCCTCTATTCTCATCAGGTTTTCCACCATCCTTGAGCTGGAGCTGGTTGAAAAGAGAAGCTTTAATTTATTTTGGAGAACTGGACATCTGAATTATTACATTGAGACTATTCTAATGGATAGAAGTGACCAATGCCCTTCTTCTTTAATCACTTAAGAGTAAATAGAGAAGTGATGTTTCTTGGCTAGTCACTTGGAGACAAAACAAAAACAAAAACTAATCTTAGAGGAAAGTTCAGAAGGAACAGTGGGGTCTGAGAGGATCCGTGAGCTACAGTTATTTCAGCATGGTATCCTACTTGTTCTGATTCTTTTTTTTAATTCACCTGGACCACTGAAGAAACGTTCCACTTTAAGCTGTCAGTTTTTCAGCCACCTCTGGAAAAGTATTTATCTGTTGTTGTAGTACCCAAAGATTTATTCACTCCCTAAATTTGCAGTACAAGTAACTGTCAAGCATTATTTTTTAGCACCTCTTAAAGTTTATTTATGGTAAAAGTTGTTTGCACTTTTCAGATGGTGAAGTATCAAGTGCTACTAAAATGATAATTATCCTCACCTACTATTTCCATATATATGGGTTTCTGGATAATATTTCTTTTAAGTGTTAATTTGCTGACAGAGCAGACATGCAATCAATATAGCAGCCTGTTATGTTATACTGACGAAGTGAAATGCAATACTGGCGAAAATTCTAAATAAAATCTCTAGTCTACATAAGAAAGGCCATGTTTCCAGACTAATACTTCTAAATTAAGTGCTTGCATTATAAAAGGATTTTGCTGTTCATAAACAAACAGCAAATCATTCAGAAGTGTCTAGTAAATGTGGATACATGTCATTTTTCTAGACTATATCTAGTGAATAAATCAAGCTTTAGCTTAACAGGAAAGCAAGCAATTTGGTAAATAACAGTGTATCATCGCAGTGTTTACTAAACCCTATTGGTGTGACAAATTTTCATTTATTTTAGATGGAGAATAAAAAAGAAACTAAACCTTTTAAATGTGCAAATAGTGTAGGTCTTCTCCTATATTTCTGCATTTGGTCTTTCCAAAACATGTCTCTAAGGGAGTTGTTATTAGTTGCCTTTGACAAATAAAGAATAATTGATCACAACAAATTCTTCAAGTCTCGTTTTGCTTAAAAACCCTACAGATCTCAAGGAGTATATAACCAGGCTCTTAAAATCCCCTCCTAACTTGGCTTTGGAAATACTGCTCTCTCCTGGTAACTCTACCTGTCAGGGGCTTCTTATTCCTTGTCTCAGTCAGCCCACTGTTAAGTACATAGTTGAAAACTTTCCTGGAGAGACAGGGAGCAAGAACAGAACCGCTATTATCATCACTTCAACTGTTACTTTACTCAATGCTTCAGCTAGTGCAATATGGCAAGAAAAAAGTAAAAATCCATAGTAATTGATAAATAACTTGCATTTGTTCTTCTTGCTGATGGCATTTTCATGGATATTAAGTATTGACAAGCTATTGGAATTAGTAAGTAAATGTAGCAAGTTTACTGCGTGTAACTTACTATAAAATTATAATTCCATCAGCAAAAAGAAGTCACTTAAAATAGTGTTATAATAACATCAAACAGTTCAAATAAAAGAATAAATATCATAGAAGGTGTGCAAGCCTCTGCCCTTGAAGCTACAACCATATTTTGGAAAACGAAAGAACATTTAAATAAGTAGATGGTCTTACCATGCTCGGTGTTGGACAACTCAATACTGTTTTGATGCAACACTCTTCAGATTGATCTGTGAATTTAATCAAATCTCAATCAGCATTCTAGAACTGACAAATCAATTCTCCAATGCAAAATGTAATGCAAAAGGTAAAGAACATCAAGCCAACGTGAAAGATAACAAATTTAAGGTGATTACACTACAGTATATTACATATTAGTTTAAAGCAATGATCTTTACACTCTTTTTTGCCCAATTCTGACTCAACTTTTAAATCTGACCTTAGATTCTGGTTTTTTCAGAACCCCCAAATAATTTGGTACCATTATTCAGTATTTTTCATTATGCCATTAATCACCCTTCTTATATATTCATAAATTAATTGTAATATTTTAAAAAGTTATAAATATTTCAATGTCAATATGCATGCCAGAGCTCATTAATAAGACAAAACACATATTAATATATATTAATTAAATGTAATATTTTTTTTTATTTATTGACTGCTTTATTGACTATGCCATAGCCTTGGACTGTGTGGATCACAATAAACTGTGGAAAATTCTGAAAGAGATGGGAATACCAGACCACCTGACCTGCCTCTTGAGAAACCTATATGCAGGTCAGCAAGCAACAGTTAGAACTGGACATGGAACAACAGACTGTTTTCAAATAGGAAAAGGAGTACGTCAAGGCTGTATATTGTCACCCTGCATATTTAACTTATATGCAGAGTATATCATGAGAAACGCTGGGCTGGAAGAAACACAAGCTGGAATCAAGATTGCCAGGAGAAATATCAATAACCTCAGATATGCAGATGACACCACTCTTATGACAGAAAGTGAAGAAGAGCTAAAAAGCCTCTTGATGAAAGTGAAAGAGGAGAGTGAAAAAGTTGGCTTAAAGCTCAACATTCAGAAAACGAAGATCATGGCATCTGGTCCCATCACTTCATGGGAAATTGATGGGGAAACAGTGGAAACAGTGTCAGACTTTATTTTTTGGGCTCCAAAATTACTGCAGATGGTGACTGCAACCATGAAATTAAAAGACGCTTACTCCTTGGAAGGGAAGTTAAGACCAACCTAGATAGCATATTCAAAAGCAGAGACATTACTTTGCCAACAAAGGTCCGTCTAGTCAAGGCTATGGTTTTTCCAGTAGTCATGTATGGATGTGAGAGTGGGACCATAAAGAAAGCTGAGTGCCAAAAAATGGATGCTTTTGAACTGTGGTGTTGGAGAAGACTCTTGAGAGTCCCTTGGGCTGCAAGGAGATCCAACCAATCCATTCTAAAGGAGAATAGTCCTGGGTGTTCTTTGGAAGGAATGATGCTAAAGCTGAAACTCCAATACTTTGGCTACCTCATGCGAAGAGTTTACTCATTGGAAAAGACTCTGATGCTGGGAGGGATTGGGGGCAGGAGGAGAAGGGGATGACAGAGGATGAGATGGCTGAATGGCATCACCGACTTGATGGACGAAAGTTTGAGTGAACTCCGGGAGTTGGTGATGGACAGGGAGGTCTGGCGTGCTGCGATTCATGGGGTCGTAAAGAATCGGACACGACTGAGCGACTGAACTGAACTTGACTGAATATTAATATATTCGTTCTAATACATTACATTAATGCATTACATTCTAATAATGATTTACATGTAGTCATTTACATGTATATGTTTGTGTCTGTATATATCTAATCTCATCTAGTGAGCAGAGCCTAAAGATGATGTTAAACATTCTACAGTGCACATGACTGTCCACCACACAAAGAATTATCTAACTCCAAAATTCAGTAGTGCCCTTGAGAAATCTTCACAAAACACACAGACACACAGACACACAGACACACAGACACACACACACACACACACACAGAGTAAACTTGCTAGATTTACTTACCTGTGTATGTGTGTGTGTGTATGTGTATACATATACATGTATCCTCCAGTCTTTTGCCTCCTTCCCTTACTGGACAAAAATAGCCATGTTCCTGAAGTTAATATGTTCATTTACCAATTTACAATACTTATATTCTGTGCTGAATCATTAGCCCCTAGAGGTCTGAGATTACACCTATCTTGTCTTTGGTGTACCCCAGCGTCTAACATAGTCATGCATCATGCCAGTAGATAAATTAAAATGGAATACCTAAACTATTTTAAGGATACAGTCAATTAGATAACAAAATATATTAAGTATATGGGCCTGGAACTCACTATGTTAGATGCTGGGATAGAGCAAAGACATGATAGGTATAATCTCAAACCTGTAGGGACCTATGATACAGCAAATGCTCCCTCTAGGGAAATGAACTATACATGACCTTTCACCATCTACTTAGAGCTAACACTGTAGCACTTCAAAGTAGAGAAGCCTTTTGTATTAATGGAACCACCTACATTCCTTTTGCCGTCCTCACTATAATGTAGTTTTTCATGTACGTTGTATCTACGTATACCGTATCTGCATTCTTTGATAAACTTATTCCTGAGATGTCGTATTCTTTACTTGATATATAGTAAGGCATAACTATTGGGAAGCAGAATTTGGGATTGACTGCCTGGTCTTGGATCTTAGTTTTATCACTTATTAGATGGATGAGCTTGCATACAGCACTTACTGCAGACAATAGGAATAATACAACTTCATGGAATGGCTGAAAAATAAAATGAATTAAAATATATAAGCCACCTGGCAGGACTCAATAAATGTTAGCTCTTACTATTGATCAGGCAATTTTTATTAGTTTTCGCTTAGATTGTTCCATTTTCCTCCAAAATGATATTCTGCCCTCCAGAGTTACCTACATCAATTATTCTACAGCATGTAGTTTATAAAGTTCCCATGAAATCGATCATACCCTTCCATATATTATGGTTGTCTGAATTTTCATTGTTACTATCCAATGAGAAAGTAAGCTTTTGATGAAAGACACTACATTTTAAATAACTGTTTCAAGAATTATTGTACCAAGGAGAATGTCAATACATATTTGATGAATGAACTGATATATACAAGTAGAAGCTATATTATCCTTTTAATTACACAGATATCAAATTAATATTGATTGCATCTCTCCCTAAGTAGTTTCTCTATTAATATATAAAATTGGAATAATGATACAGAAATTATATGAAAATTAAATTATGTGTGTGAACAGACAAATCATGGTACCTGGTAGATGTAGATGATGAATATGTGTACATGTTCTCACATGTTGTGTAAATATTGGATGAATATATATAACTTGTAAGAAGCTTTTGAACTTGGGGAATCAACTCATATATGGATACTCTGTTGTTTTTCTAGTGTTTTTTTTTTTTTAATTTTATTTTCTACTTTGTCTGCGCTAAGTCTTTGGTGCTGGGCCTGGGCTTTGTCTGCGGTAAGCAAGGGCTACTCTTTGTTGCTGTGTGCAGGCTTCTCATAGCAGTGGCTTCTCACAGCCTCTATGTGTGGTTTTCAGTAGTTGCAGCACATGGACTCAGTAAATGTGGCTCACAGGCTTAGTTGCCCTGCAGCATGTGGAATCTTCCAGGACCAGAGATCAAACCTGTGTCCCCTGCATTGGCAGGGAGATTCTTAACCATGGGGCCACCAGGGAAGTCCTAGTGTGTACCGTACTGCACAATTTGCATGCTTGAAATTGTTGGTTTTTCAAAGAATTCAGGATGGCTGACAAATGTCCAAATGACTGTAATGAAGACAGAATTAGAATATGCCACCACATAGCATTAATGACCTTCAGTGAGAAAGCAGGAAATGTTCAGTGTGTTCTCAAATCTTACTAACAATTTGATAGTATCTAGATTCTTTTTCAGTTGCTTAGTTACCAGTTTCAGTAAATCTTTATATGTTGTTTGTAAGATTTTTTTTTTTAAATAGTGTCCACAGTTTTCCACTTTTTCTTAAAAATAACACACACATACAGATGGAAAGAAAAAAAAAATCTTTTCATAGGGAAGGCATGATTGGAGTAAAGGAATTGTAGATGATTGAAGGGAGGAACATCATCCAGGTAAAATTCTAGGGAAGGAGAAGCTGATAGTTACAGAGTATGTTGGAAGAGAGATGAAACAAAACCAAAGTGGGCATTAAACATGGATTGACACATGCTGTTATCACTGTGAACAAAACAAGTGCCCATGTATTAACAATAGAGATAAACTTCCATCTTAAAGCATCTTATTTGGACTGTGATTGTTTATTTGATGACTTTCTTTTTTTCTCATTGGCTTGTCTGGAAAATTACCAAGATTTCTATTTCCTGAGCATGAGTTAAGTCACATTTGATCCAAGAGCTTTGCAAAAATACTGATTAATATATCTTACTTCATATCTTTATTCATATAAAACTGAGATTTAAATTAAATGATATTTTTATTGTGATAAAGTACACATAAAATGTTATTATCTTAACCATTTTTTTTTAATTTTTTTAAATTTATTTATTTTTTGCATTTATTTTTTATTATTATTTTTTTTTTTAAATTTTAAAATCTTTAATTCTTACATGCATTCCCAAACATGAACCCCCCTCCCACCTCCCTCCCCATAACATCTTTCTGGGTCATCCCCATGCACCAGCCCCAAGCATGCTGCATCCTGCGTCAGACACAGACTGGCGATTCAATTCACATGATAGTATACATGTTAGAATGGCATTCTCCCAAATCATCCCACCCTCTCCCTCTCCCTCTGAGTCCAAAAGTCCGTTATACACATCTGTGTCTCTTTCCCTGTCTTGCATACAGGGTCGTCATTGCCATCTTCCTAAATTCCATATATATGTGTTAGTATACTGTATTGGTGTTTTTCTTTCTGGCTTACTTCACTCTGTATAATCGGCTCCAGTTTCATCCATCTCAACAGAACTGATTCAAATGAATTCTTTTTAACGGCTGAGTAATACTCCATTGTGTATATGTACCACAGCTTTCTTATCCATTCATCTGCTGATGGACATCTAGGTTGTTTCCATGTCCTGGCTATTATAAACAGTGCTGCGATGAACATTGGGGTACATGTGTCTCTTTCAATTCTGGTTTCCTCGGTGTGTATGCCCAGCAGTGGGATTGCTGGGTCATAAGGTAGTTCTATTTGCAATTTTTTAAGGAATGTCCACACTGTTCTCCATAGTGGCTGTACTAGTTTGCATTCCCACCAACAGTGTAGGAGGGTTCCCTTTTCTCCACACCCTCTCCAGCATTTATTGCTTGCAGAATTTTGGATCGCAGCCATTCTGACTGGTGTGAAGTGGTACCTCATTGTGGTTTAGATTTGCATTTCTCTAATAATGAGTGATGTTGAGCATCTTTTCATGTGTTTGTTAGCCATCCGTATGTCTTCTTTGGAGAAATGTCTATTTAGTTCTTTGGCCCATATTTTGATTGGGTCGTTTATTTTTCTGGAGTTGAGCTGCAGAAGTTGCTTGTATATTTTTGAGATTAGTTGTTTGTCAGTTGCTTCATTTGCTATTATTTTCTCCCATTCAGAAATTAAAAGCTTCTGCACAACAAAGGAAAATATCTTAACCATTTTTAAGGGCACAGGGCAGTGGTGTTGACTCCATCCATACTGGTGTGCAGCCATCACCCCACTTCATCTCCAGAACTCTTCTCATCTAGTGAAAATGAGTCTCTGTACAAATTAAAGAGCAATTTTCTTCCTCCTTCCCCACCCAAGTCCCTCTACTCAACTAGTGTCTCTACTTCCTGTCTCTGTAATTTTGACAGTTCTGAATCCATCATATAAATGAACTAATGCAATATTTGCCTTTTTTATGGTTGGTATATTTCACTTAGCAGTAAGTCCTCAAAGTGCATCCATGTTGTAGCATATGTCATAATTTTATTCCTTTTTAGCACTGAATAAACATTCCTTTGTATGCATGTACCATGTTTTTCTAACCCTTTCATCTTTGGTGGACACTTGAGTTGCTTCTGCATTACCTACTGTGAATAACGCTGCTATGAACGTGAGTGTACAAATTTCTATTTGAGAATCTGTTTTCAGTTCTGTGGGGTATGCATTCAGAAGTAGAGATGCTGACTTACATCAGTATTTTAGCTTTTGTGTGTTGAGGAACTATAGAGGCTGTACCATATTGCGTACCCATCAGCGGTGCATATCTCACCAATACATGTTATTTCCTTCCTTCCTCCTTCCCCACCCACCCCCCACCCTGTTTGCCTTCAAACGTGTGTGAGGTGGCATCTCACTGTAGTTTTTATTTGCATCCACTGATCATTAGTGATATTGGATGTTTTTCATGTGATTTTTGGCCATGTAATCTTCAATGGACAAGTGTCTATTCAGGTTCTTTGCACAGTTTTGAATCATTTGCTGTTGCTGTTGTCATCGTCGAGTTTCCTCTGTATTAATATTATCAATCCCTTATCAGATATGTGATTTGAAAATGTTTTCTCCCATTTGGTAGATTGCCTTTTTACTCTGTTGATAGTATCTTTTGATGCACGAAAAGACACAAACTCATGTCTCCTACACCTCCTGCAGTGGCAGATAGGTTCTTTACCACTAGCACCAAGAAATTACTGCCATATCCCTGTCATGAAGCTTTTCCTTATGGTTTTGTTCTAAGAGGTTATTACTTTTAAGTCCTACATTTAGGTCTTTGATTCATTTTGAGTTAATTTTTGTATATGGCATTGAGTGAAGCTTCAACTTCATTCTTTTGCATGTGGATATCCAGTTTTACCAGCACCAATTGTTGAAAAGACTGTCATTGAATTGAATCATCTTGCCCTTCTTGTTAAAAATTATTTGATCATATGCATTCAAGTCGGAGAAGGCAATGGCAACCCACTCTGGTACTCTTGCCTGGAAAATCCCATGGATGGATGAGCCTGGTAGGCTGCAGTCCATGGAGTCGTGAAGAGTCAGACACGACTGAGCATCTTCACTTTCACTTTTCACTTTCCTGCACTGGAGAAGGAAATGGCAGCCCACTCCAGTGTTCTTGCCTGGAGAATCCCAGGGACGGGGGAGCCTGGTGGGCTGCCGTCTATGGGGTCGCAGAGTCGGACATGAGTGAAGCGACTCAGCAGCAGCAGCAGCAGCATGAGGGTTTAGTTATGGGCTCCTTATTCCACGTGTCTGTCTTTATGCCAGGACCCAACTATTTTGAGCACTGAAACTCTGGAGTGAGTGTTGAAATCAGGACACAGTGTGAGTCCTCCAGTGTTGGTTTTTCTTTGTCAAGATTGTTTGCGTCATTTAGGGTTCCTTGAGATTCCATGTGAATTTTAGGATGAATTTTCCTATTGCTGCAAGACATCATGGGGATTTTGAGAGGAACTACATTGAATCTGTAGTTTGTTCTGGGTAATAGTGTCATCTTAACAATATTGTCATTCAGTCTATGAACAGGGAATGTCTTTTCAGTTGTTTATGTAATTCCTTTCAGCAGTGTTTGGTAGTTTTCTTTATACCATAAGAAATCTTTTATCTCCTTGATTAAGTCAATTTCTAAGTGTTTTGTTCTTTTTGATGCTATTATCAATGTAATTGTTATTGAATTTTCTCTTCAGATTGTCACGGTGTAGAAACGCAACTTATTTTTGCGTATTGCCTTTGTATCCTATTTGATGAATTCACTTATTCTAAAAAATGTTGCAGAATCTTTATGTTTTTCTGTATATACGATCATATAATTCGTGAACAGAAACAATTTTACTTTTTTTCCATATATTTTTGGTGCTTTTTATTTCTTTTTCTTTCTTAATTGTTCTGGTGATTCCAGTACTGTGTTGACTAGAAGTGGTGAAAACCAGTAACCTTGCCTTGATCTTGATATTAAGGACATTTAGTATTTCAGCATTGAATATGATGTTATCTGAGGGTTTTTCATATTTGCTATTTATTATGCTGAGGGAAAAGAGAAATGAAAGTCAGTCATGCTTTCTTTCCAAGAATTAGATATAAGGGTATAGAGAGAAATAATACCATATTGAAGGGTAAAGAGATCTGTGTTTGTTTGTTTGAGGGCTTGTTCAAATGGAGAAATAAGAATTTATTTTAATGCTGATAGGAATCACCTAATAGTGAGGAAAATCATTGCCACAGTGAACAAATAGATGTGCTGACCTTCAGTGGGAGCATGGATGGGTCATCCTGGAATGGGAGAGAAAGTAAAGCATGTGAGCCCAGATGTAGGTGGCTGGGTTTATATGATGGGACTTATGGATATGTTCCTATGATTGCTTCTGTTCCTTCGATGCAGTATAAACAATGGTATCAGTTGATAGCAAGATAGAGAGGAAGTAATGGTGATTTAATTTTCTTAGAATTTTGTCTTAGATTTTATTTTAAATATATTCTATATTAGAAAAGATACCAAAGTCAAATTTGTGAGATGAGACTGACACTTTTCAGGACAGCATCTATACTTTTCTAAAAGTCTCCTTCAGGTTCCACTATTCTTAGATTAGATTGGGAGATGAGGACATGCCAGATTGCGAAGGTTTTCTCCTAGTACTAATGACAAAGACTGAGCATCCTGGACATTTAAGCCCAACAGCGTGTTTACCAACATACATCCCCTTATGTTTTTACAGGCAAAGGAAAAAATAGCCAGTCACATAGTATTTAAGAGCAGTGAACAAGAATGAGACTTTCCAGGACATAGAGTTTCCCAACTAATAACAGTATCATTCAACTTGTCAGGGATGGCCGCTCCATCTATCTCAGATAATAAAAGATTACAGAAAGATTTCCCAGCAGAGAAAGGTTTCCGTTTAACCAATAAACTCTAGACACTCTTTCTAGGTAAATGACCTAAAATCTATTCTATAATTATGACAAATAAGAGACCGCAGCACCACACATGGAGCTCATCAGCACTCCGCATCTCCACTGGAGACAGAATTCAAATGTTATTTATCATTTCACTGTATTAGCCACCATTTGTCTGCATTATTTTAGCATGAACCTTTCTCACCAAATGTCTTTCAACAGAATTTAAATAGCTCAGAGAGGAGATGGCTAAGTTCTTTCAACTTACACATCAGGTGTGGGGTTTGAAGTACATCTCAAGTGGTACAAATTATGAAGATTATCATTGAAGCTGAAAGATAACCAAGACATACCTGAGGATAGCTTGTATCTGATTGATTTGTTTTAGGAGGGGGTAAAGGAGACAATAGTATCACATGCTGTATGTGACACTTGTATGTATGTGCATCTATGACATGACTTCCCTGGTGGATCAGACGGTAAAGCGTCTGCCTACAATGCAGGAGACCCGGGTTCAATCCCTGGGTCAGGAAGATCTCCTGGAGAAGGAAATGGCAACACACTCCAGTATTCTTGCCTGGAAAATCCCATGAACAGAGAAGCCTGGTAGACTACAGTCCATGGGGTCGCAGAGTTGGACACAACTGAGCAACTCTGGACTGGAAGAAACACAAGCTGGAATCAAGATTGCCGGGAGAAATATCAATAACTTCAGGTATGCAGATGACACCACTCTTATGGCAGAAAGTGAAGACGAACTAAAAAGCCTCTTGATGAAAGTGAAAGAGTAGAGTGAAAAAGTTGGCTTAAAGCTCAACAATCAGAAAACGAAGATCATGGCACTCGATCCCATCACTTCATGGGGAATTGATGGGGAAACAGTGTCAGACTTAATTTTTTGGGGCTCCAAAATCACTGCAGATGGTGACTGCAGCCATGAAATTAAAAGACGCTTACTCCTTGGAAGAAAAGTTATGACCAACCTAGATAGCATATTCAAAAGCAGAGACATTACTTTGCCAACAAAGGTCCATCTAGTCAAGGCTATGGTTTTTCCTGTGGTCATGTATGGATGTGAGAGTTGGACTGTGAAGAAGGCTGAGCACCGAAGAATTGATGCTTTTGAACTGTGGTGTTGGAGAAGACTCTTGAAAGTCCCTTGGACTGCAAGGAGATCCAACCAGTCCATTCTGAAGGAGATCAGTCCTAGGATTTCTTTGGAGGGAAGGATGCTGAAGCTGAAACTCCAGTACTTTGGCCACCTGATGCCAAGAGTTGACTCATTGGAAAAGACTCTGATGCTGGGAGGGAATGGGGGCAGGAGGAGAAGGGGATGACAGAGGATGAGATGGCTGGATGACATCACCGACTCGATGGACGTGAGTTTGAGTGAACTCTGGGAGTTGGTGATGGACAGGGAGGCCTGGTGTGCTGCAATTCATGGGGTCGCAGAGAGTCGGACACGACTTCACTTTCACTTTCACTTTCATGACATACACATTGCAGTGCATAGTATAGTAAGTCCCCTACATACGAATCTTCAAGTTGTGAACTTTCAAAGATGCAAATGTGCATTCCATCTATGTCAGGAAAGAGTGAAATTGTGCAGCCTGACGATCCTTCAGCTCTACCATCTCCCACCTCTTCTCCCTCCTCCAGTCAGTAACCCTTCTTGCCTGCTCACTTGATGCCAGCCCCTGTATGCCAGCTATTGTACTGTCCTACCGTACTTTTCAAGGTACTATACTATAAGGTTAAAAATGTTTTATTTTTTGTGCTTGTTTTTTGTGTATTGTTTGTGTGAAAAGCATTATAAACCTATTACAGTACAATGCTACATAGCTGATCAGTTGGGTACCTAGCCCAACTTTGTTGGACTTATGAACAATTTGGTCTTAAAAACTTGCTTTTGAAATGGAATGTATTTGAATGTTGGGGACTTACTGTATAAAGCAGGCAAAATCATCACAAATGTGGATGCAAGGACTGGAATTCAGTTATCAATTTTTTTTTCCCAATTGAAGATCAAATCAACTTCTTTTGCCAAAATAGGAACTTTTTAAATCCTCTACTTTTCCTTATTTGGTTAAAGAAGAAGTAACAGTGGTTGATGGAAGCATTTTCTATCTCTTAATGTACTTTTAGGAAGGTAGGAGTTACTGATTGCACAGGTAACCAGTTGATGCCTTACTCTGGGGTGGAGAGCTGTCAAGAGAAATAGAAACTCTAATTGTAGTTTTTAAAGACCTAGGATTCAATCTCAGGGGTTGGCACATTTTTTTCTGAAAGGAGAAATAGTACATATTCTATGTCATTTCTAATTCAGTTCTCTGGACCATACTGTCTGTCACAACTTCTCAACTATGCCATTGTAGCTCCAAAGAAGTCATGGATGATATGTAAATGAATGAATGTGACTATGTTCCAATAAAACTTTATTTATAGAAACAGAGACTGGGCAGAATTGTGACCTATGGGTCATAGTTTGATAACCCCTGTTCTATCTTATGGCATATCACCTCTTCTCTATTGAAAAATAGTTTGTTTTATACCCCTGGAGACAAGAAACAAGGATTAATATACATCTGGTTGGAAATACAGGGGAGCTTTATTGACACAGTTATAGTGGTTGTCTTAGTAAAAAATATGCCCGTTACATTGACCTTAATTAATAAAATGAGTATTTGTATGAAAACATGGTTTCTTTACCAGCACCATATACAGTGTATGTCAGTGTGGCAGGGGGGAGCCTGGTAGGCTGCTGTCTATGGGGTCGCGCAGAGTCAGACAAGACTGAAGTGACTTAGCAGTGGCAGCAGTGTGGCAGAGAAGATATCGGAGAACCAAACATTGAGCATAACCCTCACCCCCTACTAGACTGCCACTTACCCAGAGGTTTGTGGTGGGCCTTAAGGCAGGACATACGGGACTTTAATTTTCTAGTGGACTCATTGTGCCTTGAAGAGAACAGGGTCCAAAGGAGAAGGTAAGTGTATGGCGTCCCCACTCTGCTGTGATTTGTGATTTGTGAGAATGGAAAGGGTCAGAATATATGTGTCTCTGCTATAATGCCATATGTGTGTGTATGAGTGTGAGTGTATACCTATATCTTTGTCTGTATGTGTATGTCTCTGTCTATATTTGTGTCGTGTATATCTGTCCATGTGCATGTTTGTGTGTATCTGTTTCTTGAAGTTGACCTTTGACCAACACAGGGTTAGGGGAGCTAGCCCCCTGCACAACAAAATATTTCAGTATAAATTTCTCAGTGTATAAGCTTCCTCAATATCCACTGTTCTGCATCTGCAAATTCAACCAACCCTGGGTCCTGTAGTACTAGGGTGTTTACTGTTGAAAAAGTGCAGTTCAAAGTGTGTTGTTTAAAGGCTAACTGTATGTGTGTACATGCATACCCCACACTAAAATTTATAGAACTTATGGGAAAGATAGAGCAAAGACAAAAACATAAAAAAGTTATGAAACTGTTTCCATAACACTGGAAGAAATTTAAACATCAAAACAAAGCCTAGCACAGTTTAATCTTCACTGTCATCAATATCATTGTCACAACCATCTCAACCACCTGATTCTTTGCCGCCTAAAACTGAGCTGCTTCCTTCAAAATGAGGAACTCGAGGTCATTTGCTTGGAAGAAAGTTTCTTTAAAACTAAAAATCTAATCTAGAGTGTCGATGTCAATTATTCTAATCCTGAGGGAAATATCTTTGCAGCTTCTTCATCTGTATTCCCCAGTTCCTCATATAATTTAACATGATGGAAAGTATGGCAGTTTTTCAAGCCACTAAAACAATTGTGCTTGTTTTCTATTGCTGTGTAATAAATTATCACCAGCTTAGGGACTTAAGACAGGGCACATTCATTAGCTCACAATTTCTTTGGATCACAGTCTGACTGGTTAAGCTGGGTCCTCTACTCAGGGTCTCTCAAGGAGGCAACCCAGGTGTCACCCAGGCTATTTTTCTCTGGGGATCTTGGGGTCCCCTTCCCAGCTTACATAGTTGTTGGGAGAATCCAGTTCCTTGCTATTGCAGGACTGAGGTCCTCCTCTTCTTGCTGGCAGTGGGTGAGGGCTGCTCTCAGCCCCTCGGGCTGCCTATGTGACCCTGTCTCATGTCCTTCTTACAGACTCTCACTCAACCCCCTCTTGCAACATTGTAGCTACTTCTAGGCTAGAAGGTGACTCTCTATTCCAGTCTTCTTACCTGACATAACTTCATCACTGGAACTGCTATCCCTTCACCTTCAAGATACTCTGCTTTAAGTAGCAGGTTCCAACCATATTCAAGAGGAAGTGATTATTTAAGTGTCTGAGTCATTGGGGACCCCCTGAAAGTACATTGGCCATATCGCCAGCTATTGCTTTCACAAAAAGTAGGTATTAATACTCTTTAGGAGTTCCACTTTTGCACATTTGTTTGTATATATTGCTTAGTCTTTCTTTTTCCATGTGAGGAAACTTACCCTTGAATGTTTCAAGTCACTACTGTGTTGAGGAAACTCTTGTAAGACCAAAGATTTTTTTTCATATTACAATCATATCCATCCTCAATTTACCAATTGGATGTTAGATCACTTGGATTAAAAAAAAATGGATTGCACAGGGACAGAAGAGACAAGTGGGCTAAAGTCCATGGGGTCACAAAAATGTTGGCATTGACTTAGTGACTAAGCAACATAGGAGTCACCTAATTAGGCAGATTAAACACCACCAGATGGTCAACACCAAAATCAGATTGATTATATTCTTTGCAGCCAAAGATAGAGAAGCTCTATACAGTCAACAAAAACAAGACCAGGAGCTGACTGTGGCTCAGATCATGAACTCCTTATTACCAAATTCAGACTCAAATTGAAGGAAGTAGGGAAAACTACTAGACCATTCAGGTATGACCTAAATCAAATCCCTATGATTATACAATGGAAGTGAGAAATAGATTTAAGGGCCTAGATCTGATAGATAGAGTACCTGATGAACTATGGAATGAGGTTAGTGACATTGTATAGGAGACAGGGATCAAGACCATCCCCATGGAAAAGAAATGCAAAAAAGCCAAATGGCTGTCTAGGGCGGCCTTACTAATAGCTGAGAAAAGAAGAGAAGCAAAAAGCGAAGGAGAAAGGAAAGATATAAGCATCTGAATGCAGAGTTCCAAAGAATGGCAAGAAGAGATAAGAAAGCCTTCTTCAGCAATCAATGCAAAGAAATAGAGGAAAAGAACAGAATGGGAAAGAGTAGAGATCTCTTCAAGAAAATTAGAGATACCAAGGGAACATTTCATGCAAAGATGGGCTCGATAAAGGACAGAAATGGTATGGACCTAACAGAAGCAGAAGATATTAAGAACAGGTGGCAAGAATACACAGAAAAACTGTACAAAAAAGATCTTCATGACCTGGATAATCACGATGGTGTGATCACTCATCTAGAGCCAGACATCCTGGAATATGGAGTCAAGTGGGCCTTAGGAAGCATCACTACGAACAAAGCTAGTGGAGGTGATGGAATTCCAGTTGAGCTGTTTCAAATCCTAAAAGATGATGCTGTGAAAGTGCTGCACTCAATATGCCAGCAAATTTGGAAAACTCAGCAGTGGCCACAGGACTAGAAAAGGTCAGTTTTCATTCCAATCCCAAAGAAAGGCAATGCCAAAGAATGCTCGAACTACCGCACAATTGCACTCATCTCACATGCTAGTAAAGTAATGTTCAAAATTCTCCAAGCCACACTTCAGCAGTATGTGAACCATGAACTTCCTGATGTTCAAGCTGGTTTTAAAAAAGGCAGAGGAACCAGAGATCAAATTGCCAACATCCACTGGATCATGGAAAAAGCAAGAGAGTTCCAGGAAAACATCTATTTCTGCTTTATTGACTATGCCAAAGCCTTTGACTGTGTGGATCACAAGAAACTGTGGAAAATTCTGAAAGAGATGGGAATACCAGACCATCTGACCTGCCTCCTGAGAAACCTATATGCAGGTCAGGAAGCAACAGTTAGAACTGGACATGGAACAACAGACTGGTTCCAAATAGGAAAAGGAGTACGTCAAGGCTGTATATTGTCACCCTGCTTATTTAACTTCTATGCAGAGTACATCATGAGAAACACTGGACTGGAAGAAGCACAAGCTGGAATCAAGATTGCTGGGGGAAATATCAATAACCTCAGATATGCAGATGACACCACCCTTATGGCAGAAAGTGAAGAGGAACAAAAAAGCCTCTTGATGAAAGTGAAAGGGGAGAGTGAAAAAGTTGGCTTAAAGCTCAACATTCATAAAACGAAGATCATGGCATCCGGTCCCATCACTTCATGGGAAATAGATGGGGAAACAGTGTCAGACTTTATTTTTTGGGGCTCCAAAATCACTGCAGATGGTGACTGCAGCCATGAAATTAAAAGACGCTTACTCCTTGGAAGGAAGGTTATGACCAGCCTAGATAGCATATTCAATACAGAAACATTACTTTGCCGAATAGTCAAGTCCGTCTAGTCAAGGCTATGGTTTTTCCTGTGGTCATGTATGGATGTGAGAGTTGGACTGTGAAGAAGGCTGAGCACCGAAGAATTGATGCTTTTGAACTGTGCTGTTGGAGAAGACTCTTGAGAGTCCCTTGGACTACAAGGAGATCCAACCAGTCCATTCTGAAGGAGATCAACCCTGGGATTTCTTTGGAAGGAATGATACGAAAGCTGAAACTCCAGTACTTTGGCCACCTGATGCGAAGAGTTGACTCATTGGAAAAGACTCTGATGCTGGGAGGGATTGGGGGCAGGAGGAGAAGGGGACGACCGAGGATGAGATGGTTAGATGGCATCACTGACTCGATGGGCATGAGTCTGAGTGAACTGAGGGAGATGGTGATGGACAGGGAGGCCTGGCGTGCTGCGATTCATGGGGTCACAAAGAGTCAGACATGACTGAGTGACTGAACTGAACTGAATTAGGTATTGTTGCTTATAGGTGTCCCTTATTACTCGTGCCCTTGTTTTCCTTTCCAGAAGCCCTCCCATCTTCCTTTTCTATTTGGCTCTTTATTTTGCACCCTAGATTGAGAAACCAGATACAAAGTGTGTTAGCATTAGTCTAAACTACAAGAAAATGGACTGAAATAAAGGCTTGAAGGACTAGCTAAAAGTACGGTATCCGAGTTTTAGTGTAGCTTTCAGATTCTTAGTATTCAGTTCAGTTCAGTCACTCAGTCATTCCTACTCTTTGCGAACCCATGGACTGCAGCACGTCAGGGTTCCTGTCCATCACCAACTCCTGGAGTTGACTCAAACTCATGTCCATTGAGTTGGTGATGCCGTCCAACCATCTCATCCTCTCGTCCCACTCTCCTCCCACGTTCAATCTTTCCCAGCATCAGGGTCTTTTCCGACCAGTCAGTTCTTCTCACATGGTGATCAATGTACTGGAGTTTCAGCTTCAGCATCAGTCCTTTCAATGAATATTCAGGACTGGTTTCCTTTAGAATGGACTGGTTGGATCTCTTTGCAATCCAAGGGACTTTCAACAGTTTTCTTCAACACCACAGTTCAAAAGCATCAATACTTTGGTGCTCAGCTTTCTTTATAGTCCAACTCTCACATCCATACATGACCACTGGAAAAACCATAGCTTTGACTGGACAGACCATTGTTGGCAAAGTAATGTCTCTGCTTTTTAATTTAATATGCTGTCTAGGTTTGTCATAGCTTTTCTTCCAAGGAGCAAGTATCTTTTTTTTCATGGCTGTGGCTACCATCTGCAGTGATTTTGGAGCCCAAGAAAATAAAGTCTGTCACTGTTTCCATTGTTTCCCCATCTATTTCCCATGAAGTGATGAAACCAGATGCCATGATCTTAGTTTTCTGAATGTTGAGTTTTAATCCAGCTTTTTCACTCTCCTCTTTCACTTTCATCAGGAGGCTCCCTAGTTCTTCTTTGCTTTCTGCCATAAGGATGGTGTCATCTGCATATCTGAGGTTATTGATATTTCTTCCAGCAATCTTCATTCCAGCTCGTGCTTTATCCCACCCAGCATTTCTCATCATGTACTTTGCATATAAGTTAAATAAGCAGGGTGACAATATACAGAATTAACGTACTCCTTTCCCGATTTGGAACCTGTCTGTTGTTCATGTCCAGTTCTAACTGTTGCTTCTTAACTGGTATACAGATTTCTCAGGAGGCAGGTCAAGTGGTCTAGTATCCCCATCTCTTGAAGAATTTTCCACAGTTTCTTGTGATCCACACAGCCAAAGGTTTGGCATAATTAATACAGCATAAGTAGATGTTTTTCTGGAACTCTCTTGCTTTTTTGATGATCTAGCGGATGTTGGCAATTTGATCCCTGGTTCCACTGCCTTTGCTAAAACCAACTTGAACATCTGGAGGTTCACAGTTCAAATACTGTTGAAGCCTGGCTAGGAGGATTTTAAGCATTACTTTGCTAATGTGTGAAATGAGTAAAATTGTGCAATAATTTGAACAGTCTTTGGCATTGCCTTTCTTTGGGGTTGGAATGAAAACTGACCTTTTCCAGTCCTGTGGCCACTGCCGAGTTTTCCAAATTTGCTGGCATATTGAGTACAGCACTTTCACAGCATCATTTTGTAGGATTTGAAATAGCTCAACTGGAATTCCATGACCTCCACTGGCTTTGTTCATAGTGATGCTTCCTAAGGCCCACTTGACTTCACATTCCAAATGTCTGGCTCTAGGTGAGTGATCACACCATCATGGTTATCTGGGTCATGAAGATCTTTTTTGTATAGTTCTTCTGTGTATTGTTGCCACCTCTTCTTAATATCTTCTGCTTCTGTTAGGTCCATACCATTTCTTTTTTGAGCCCATATTTGCATGAAAAGTTCCCTTGGTATCTTTAATTTTCTTGAAGCCATCTCTGGTTTTTCCCATTCTATTGCTTTCTTCTATTTCTTTGCATTGATCACTGAGGAAGGCTCTTATCTCTCCTTGCTATTCTTTGGAACTCTGCATTCACATGGTTATATTTTTCCTTTTCTCCTTTCCCTTTCTCTTCTCTTCTTTTCTCAGGTATTTGTAAGGCCTCTTCAGACAACCATTTTGCCTTTTTGCATTTCTTTTTCTTGGTGATGGTATTGATCACTGCCTCCTGTACAATGTCACAAAACTCCATCCCAAGTTCTTCAAGCACTCTATCAGATCTAATCCCTTGAATTTATTTGTCACTTCTACTGTATAATTGATGCTTTTGAACTGTGGTGTTGGAAAAGACTCTTGAGAGTCCCTTGGACTACAAGGAGAACCAACCAGTCCATTCTGAAGGAGATCAGCCCTGGGATTTCTTTTGAAGGAATGATGCTAAAGCTGAAACTCCAGTACTTTGGCCACCTCATGCGAAGAGTTGAATCCTTGGAGAAGACTCTGATGCTGAGAGGGACTGGGGGCAGGAGGAGAAGGGGATGACAGAGGATGAGATGGCTTGATGGCATCACCGACTCGATGGACATGAGTCTGAGTGAACTCCAGGAGTTGGTGATGGACAGGGAGGCCTGGCGTGCTGCGATTCATGGGGTCGCAAAGAGTTGGACACGACTGAGCGACTGAACTGAACTGAACCGTATAATTATAAGGGATTTGATTTAGATCATACCTGAATGGTCTAGTGGTTTTCCCTACTTTCTTCAGTTTAAGTCTGAATTTGGCAATAAGGAGTTCATGATCTCAGCCACAGTCTGCTCCTGGTCTTGTTTTTGCTGACTGTATAGATCTTCTCCATCTTTAGCTGCAAAAAATATAATTAATCTGATTTTGGTATTGACCATCTGGTGATGGCCATGTGTAGAGTCTTCTCTTTTGTTGTTGGAAGAGGGTGTTTGCTATGACCAGTACATTCTCTTGGCAAAACTCTATTAGCCTTTTCCCTGCTTCATTCTGTACTCCAAGGCCAAATTTGCCTGTTATTCCAGGTATTTCTTAACTTCTGACTTTTGCATTTTGTCTTAATGGAGTCAGACTTACATTGGCCTATAGGTTTGTAAAGTGCCTCTAGATTTGGAAACAGGACATTTCACTAAATAGGAAATATACTACCCAGTAACTCTGCATGTAAATGCTCAAGATTAAAACAATAGAATTGTTTTGCTCTTGACTCAATTATTCAGTTCAGTTCAGTTCAGTCACTCAGTCGTGTCCGACTCTTTGTGACCCCATGAATTGCAGCACGCCGGGCCTCCCTGTCCATCACCAAATCCCGGAGTTCACCCAGACTCACGTCAATCGAGTCAGTGATGCCATCCAGACATCTCATCCTCGGTCGTCCCCTTCTCCTCCTGCCCCCAATCCCTCCCAGAATCAGAGTCTTTTCCAATGAGTCAACTCTTCACATGAGGTGGCCGAAGTACTGGAGTTTCAGCTTTAGCATCATTCCTTCCAAAGAACACCCAGGGCTGATCTTCTTCAGAATGGACTGGTTGGATCTCTTTGCAGTCCAAGGAACTCTCAAGAGTCTTCTACAACAGCACAGTTCAAAAGCATCAATTCTTCGGTGCTCAGCCTTCTTTATAGTCCAACTCTCACATCCATACATGACCACTGGAAAAACCATAGCCTTGACTAGACGGACCTTAGTTGGCAAAGTAATGTCTCTGCTTTTGAACATTATTCAATATTTATCGATTATTCAATATTTATCAATTATTAGCATAAAATTATTTTGAATTATTACTATAAAAAATAAAGACTGGGTTTCAGTGAAAGAGATGTATTTGCCTGCTTTATACTACAAACCAACTCTGAATCCTAATGTTATTACAATGTTACTACGCTATTGGAGAGGGTAGGTGAGAGAGACTGAATGTTTATCAGGCAATTGATATCACTGGTTTGGATGGGATGTGTTAGGATCTGTTTCAGGGGTCACGTGTTTGCCGTTTTTTCCATCTCCCTTTATTGTGAATCTCCCCATAAATATGGGTGGAGTTTTGGGGGCCAAGAAGTTATGTGGCAGGTCATGTAATAGATAAAGTGCAAGAAAATTTTAGGCATAATTTGTCACTTTTCAAAATGACTATTTCTAATGCATGGCTATTGAAACTGAGGAGACAAATACATTTTATATTAATTTCTGTATTTCTGGCTCAGTTCAGTCACTCAGTCATGTCCTACTCTTTGCAGCCCCATGAACTGCAGCACATCAGGTTTCTTTGTCCATCACCAGCTCCCGGAGGGTGCTCAAATTCTTGTCCATCGAGTCCGTGATGCCATCCAACCATCTCATCCTCTGTCGTCCCCTTCTCCTCCTGCCTTCAATCTTTCTCAGCATCAGAGTCTTTTCTAATGAGTCAGTTCTTTACATCAGGTGGCCAAACTATTGGAACTTCAGCATCAGTCCTTCCAATGAGTATTCAGGACTGATCTCCTTTAGGATGGACTGGTGGGATCTGCTTGCTGTCCAAGGGACTCTCAACAGTCTTGTCCAACACCACATTTCAAAAGCATCAATTCTTTGGCTCTCAGCTTTCTTTATAGTTCAATTCTCACATCCAAACGTGACTACTAGAAAAACCATAGCTTTGACTAGACAGACCTTTGTCAGTAAAGTGATGTCTCTGCTTCTTAATATGCTATCTAGGTTTGTCATAGCTTTTCTTCCAAGAAGCAAGCATCTTTCAATTTCATGGCTGTGGCCACCATCTGCAGTGATTTTGGAGATCACTGCAAATGATCTCCCCCATCTGTCTATGGGGAAAATGATTTTCCCCATCTCTTTTCCATGAAGTGATGAGATCAGATGCCATGATCTTCATTTTTTGAATGTTGGGTTGTAAGTCAGCTTTTTCACTCTCCTCTTTCACTTTCGTCAAGAGGCTCTTTAGTTACTCTTCACTTTCTGCCATAAGGATAGTGTCATCTGCATATCTGAGGTTATTATTATTTTTCCTGGCAATCTTATTCCAGTTTGTGCTTCATCCAGCCTGGCATTTTGCATGATGTATTCTGCATATAAGTTAAGTAAGCAGGATGACAATATATAGCCTTGACATACTCCTTTCCTGATTTTGAACCAGGCTGTTGTTCCATGTCTGGTTCTGTTGTTTCTTGACCTGCACATAGATTAAGTAATAAATAATTTAAGAAAATACCAGTTCTTTTAACTTTCCTCCTGCAATTCTCCATGGCATATGGTTTAATATAGAGCAGACATTTCTTTCTTTCTGTTTTCAACTCTAATTTTGGATGCACTGGGTCTTCATTGCTGCGTGGGCTTTCTCTAGTTACAGCGAGCAGGGGCTAATCTCTAGTTTCAGTATGCAGGCTGCTCACTGTGCTGGCATCTGTCGTTGCATAGCATGGACTCTAGGGCGCCGCGGGCTTCAGCAGTTACAGGGCATGTGCTCAGTACTTGCTCACAGGCTCAGTAGTTATGGCTCACAAGCTTAGTTGCTCTGAGGCTTGCAGGATCTTCTTGGTTCAGGGCTCTAACCCTTGTATCCTGTATTGGCTGATGGATTCTTTACCACTAAGCCACCAGGGAAACCCTTTATTTCTTATTTAATCTATAAATTTTTATTTTATAAATTACGTGTTTAATTCTTCAATATTACTGAGAATTCTTCATAAATTTGCATTCATTTACACCATGTTAGGTGGTTTTTTTTTTTTTCCTTTTGTTTACCAGGCTTCTTATTTATTTGGTTTGCTCATTTTCATACAGGTCTCTGTTTTACTCTATTGAAAAGTTTGTGACCATTTTCATTATCATTCCTTTTGAAGTAGTCTTTTCTTTTTGTTTGCTATTGAAATCATTTTTCTCTATATTTGTATGCAAGTCAGATAGTTGTAGATGTATTATTTGTCATGCTTGAGACTCATGTTTATGTCTCTTAAACACAAGACTTCCTCCCATTAACTTTCAAAACCCCTTCCCATTGTCTCTTGGACTATTGCCACAGCATCATAGCTTCTCTTCCTGTACTCCATGTATCTTAATCTTTCTTCCATACTTTTGTTCTCTCCTCCCTGTACTCTGTATTTCAGTTTTAATTTTTTTCTAAAGAAATTTTATGTAATCTTCTTTAAATAAATCTGCTTCTTCCCTTTTGTCATGATGTCTTTTCATGTCATTAGTTTCACTTATTCCTTTTATTTCTGCAGTCATTTAAAACAGTAATTTACGATGTTCTCATACAGATCCCTCCCTCAGGGTTGGATATCTCAGGAGCAACCTTTTAATCAGCTCCACAAGAGAAATAGAGAAGACTCCATGATCCACCTGTGCTAGTAAGTTACCATTTTTTCTAGCTCCTGTGGTCCTTTCTAGTTTCCAGCTTTGTGCAATCATCTTTATTCCAACATCACACCCCAAGTAAGCCCTTTTTACCTGTCTATAAAAGGGTGCCAAAACCCAAACCCAAATGTGACAGAGGCATGCACCCACCTGGCTTTCTTTCCCTCTCTTCAGCCTCTGGGGTAGTAATAATAAACAGATGCTTAGAATTTTGATTTTTCTTCATTTCAACACCTGGTGGTTTACTTTTTATTTGCAAGTGTGCTTTTATGCCTTTAAACTATTCTTTTGTTATATTTTACCCAGGCTTCCTAGGTGTTTGTAGGAAGAGTACTTTCAGATCAGTGTAGAGGAAACATTCTTTGTTACTTTTCTATTTAAAATATACTAAATTAAAATTATTTTTCCAATTGCTCTATTATCTGGGTTCCTGGGAGGCAGCCCTCCCATTTCTTTGTCCACTAACTTTAATATCATGGTATTTCTTCAAGTGCTTTTTATGTTTCTGCAACCTCCCCTTCAGCTGCCATTGTTTTTAGGGGTCTTATTCTGAGCCATGGGAATATTCTTAGGGCTTTGATATGAACTTTCCTCTACAGAAGCCCTAACTATTTTACAGGAGTGATTTCAGTTAATTTCTTGGCTTAATAAACTATGAGTTTAGTAATTGAGATTAACCCTCCACACCTAGGGCTACTGCAGGTTTGTGTTCCTAGCCTTGGCCTAATGATGGTGTCTCTAGACACTTAACTATCGAAAGGTTTCATTGTAGTTGCTGCTTCTGTTTTTCTTCTCTTTCCTGGCATTTATGGGAGAAAAGGATGATTAATAGTCTCTAATGCATATGAGTTTCTCCTGGGATGTTCCATCACACCCAATGAATGTATCTGTTTCCAATAAACTCTCTTCCTTTTGGCTTCATCTCCCACTTAGACCTGTGTGGTAGAAGTTCATTGCTACTACTGGTACTTTGAGTTTTCCACTTGCTCCTAAGATTGTGTGTGTAGTATAGTTCTGTTCTCAGATGCTCATATGCAAACCCATGAACTGTAGCCAACCAGGCTCCTCTGTCCATAGCATTTCCCAGGCAAGAACACTGGAATGGGTTGCCATTTCCTTCTTAAGGGGATCTTCCCGACCAAGGCCTTGAACCTGCATGTCTTACCTCTTCTGCATTGGCAGGTGGATTTTTACTACTAGCGCCACCTGGGAAGTCTGTACATCTTACATTTCTTGTTGTATTTTACCTGACATCTATATGCGTGAGAAGGGCCAAGGAGGCAAAGCTTCCTATTCAACGCAGTTTGCATACTAACAAAAAGTAAATCAAAGTAGTGAATAAGGAAAAACAAATATAGGAAGTCACAAAGGGGACCCCTGCTTCCAATAAGTTTGTTCTAGGTATTGGCAGCTCACCCATCCTCCAACAACATCTAAAAAACCCCAAAGCTCAACACCTGAATGTATCACATTATTAAATAAATCAAAAGAAGATGGGGAAGCAAAGCTAGGGAAACCCTTTCTGGGTGAGCCGAGACAGTTAACCATTTGCCAGATCTGGAGATGAGTGGAGACTCTGGTTTGTCCTAGTTAGCATGTCTTTCCTAGGAAAACAATAAATTGCAGATTTTGACAGCTGCACAGGCTGGTGTGGCATATTGAAATCTAAGAGATGGTTAGTTATCTCCAGAAAGCCTTGCTGGGATCAGAGGCAGCAGAGGGTGTTGGAGGCCTGGAAGAGAAATACAGTACAGAGTCTTCCTCAGGCTCCTAATGTGAACAGCACAAATCCTCAACAGAAGGAGAGTCTAAACAGACATATCACAGGTATTTCTCTGAAGAGATAAAACCAGAAGTGAAACAAGTCCAAATAAACCTACAAGCTAACCTCCATCTGGTTCCGCTATGGAATGAACAGAGGAGATTCATCGCTAGTCCTCTCTCCCTAATGGAGGAAAGAGTAAATCTTGTGTGTGTGTGTGTGTGTGTTGGGGTGGGGGTGTCATATTGTTTTCTCTGACCGCAGTGAAATGAAACTAGAAATCAGTAACTAAAAGTAAGTTTGGAAAATAAGAAACACATTTCTAAAACAGCCTCTTTGATCAAAGAAAAAAAAAATCAGAGAATTATTTTTTCTTCAGAGAATTTTTTGAAATTTTGAATGAGAAACTTTTAAAATTTATGTACCAAACTTGAGGGATGTCACCAACTATATAACAATAAATGCATATATTAAGAAAGTGGAAAACCAATTACTAAAATTCATCTTAGAAAGCTGGAAAAATAAGAGCAAACTCAATCCCAAATTTTGAAAGAAAAAAATAACAAAAATGAGAGCAGAAAAAAAGAACATAAATATACAATTTAGTGAGCCAAGATTAAAGTATTTAAGTAATAAAACTGAAAAGCATATGGCAAAACTAATCAGGAAAAAAGAAAGGTAATACAGATCTCCAATATCAGGCATGAAAAAGAAGCATCATACTGCAGAACATCTAAACATTAAAAATTTAGTGAAATGTATTATGCTTATTACTCAAAATTCTAATGAATTAAAAAAAAAACTTTGAAAAACTGAACTTACCATTATGGATCAGAAGTCATAGAAAATATGGCTATTCCTAAATGTCTTTACCAAAGAAATGATTTAGCATCTTCTCTGTGAAGGAATTTTCAAGGTAGGATAGCTACTCATGTAAATTTTTCTAAACATTTAAAAAAGAAATTGTACCAAATTTTTTACAAAATCTTTTAGGAAAGAGAGAACATACTTCTCAGCTTTCTTGTAAAGCCAGACTAATGCAGAAATGAGAATTTGACAAGAATATTACAACAAAAAAAATTGCAAGCTGATATATCAGGAAAATATACAAAACTCCAAAATATTATCAAATTATAATGAAATTTAACCAGAAAGTAATCTATAAAAATATATCATGACTCAGTAGTTATTTCAGGAATTCCAAGATTAGCATTTGAAAAGTTATCAGTGGGATTCACTACATTAATAGAATAAAGGAAAAAGTACCATCTCAATAGAGGCAGGAAAATTATTTGATGTAATTCAAAACCAATAAATGACAGAACTCCCAGGAAGGTAGTGAAATTTAAATTGCAAAATGAAAACCTTATTCAGGTAACATTCATAGACACTTGAAAATTCTCTTTGTCCTGGTGAAGTTGAAACTCAGACCTTGTGACCTTTGATCTTTACTCAGCACTTTGATGGCCTCAGACCTCATTGGCTTCAGTTATCTCACAGGATCCTCATAGCAACCAAGAAGATTTGTCCAGTTCAGTTCAATTCAGTTTTATGGGCAGTCACTTATGACCAAGTTGCCAGCACTGAACTTTTAAGATAATTGTCATCAGTATAGGGAAGGAGGCAAGAAGAAAGCCAAAGAGATTAATACTTTTAAATCAAAATTTAAAATGTTATGCTTTAAAGGACAGTATAAAGAAAATGAAAACACAGCATGCAGAAGATATTTGCAAATCAGACACATCTGGAATATACATATAAACACAACTCAGTAATAAAAAGACAAATAACCCAATTTAAAAATGAGTGAAGAATTTGAATCAACATTTCTCTAAGTAAGATATATGCGTAGCCAATAAGTACATGAGAAGATGTTCACCATATTAGTCATTGGGGAAATGTAAATCAAAATCTCAGTGAGAGAGATATCACTTGATACACACTAGGGTGGCTAAAATAAAAAAGTTAAATAATAACAAGTGTTGACAATGATGTGGAGAAACTGGACTTTCATATGTTGCTAGTGTGGGGGAAAAAAAACAGTGCATTTAATTTAGAAAACAGGGAGGAGGGAAAGATGGCGGAGGAATAGGACGGGAAGATCACTTTCTCCTTCACAAATTCCTCAAAAGAACATTTCAACGCTGAGCAAACTTCACAAAACAAATTATGTAGGCTGGCAGAGGACATCAGGCAACCAGAAAAGCAGACCTTTGTCTTCAAAAACAGGTAGGATAAAATATAAAAGACGAAAAAGGAGACAAAGGAGGTGGGGAGGGAGCTCCGTCCTGGGAAGGGAAGCCCGTCCCGGGAAGGGAATTTTAAGAAGAGAGGTTTCCAAACACCAGGAAACACTCTCCCTGCCGAGTCTGTGGTGAGCCTTGGAAACACAGAGGGCAACATAACAGGAAGGAAAAATAGATAAATAATTAAAACCAACAGATTACAAGCCCACCAGTAACTCCCCCAGCGGAAAAGCAGCACAGACGCCTGCATCCGCCATTGGGAAGTGGGGGCAGGGCAGGGACGCGCGGGAGGCGCGGGCTGCAGTGCTTTGCAAGAATCGGGCAGGAACGCCCCACGCGCAACCAGAACGACCTAACCTGGGCTAGCAAATCAGACTGTGGGATAGCTACCACGTGAAAAGCTCGAACATAAGACCCCGCCAGGACCGAGCACAGAACAAAGGACGGAACGGAAAAAGCCGGCTGCAGACCATCCCCCGCCGGGGACAGGCAGCCAGAGCCGTAAGGTCTGGAAAGGGGCAACTGCAGACCCGGAGAGACTTTGCTTACCTAACTGCAAGCAGGCTCCTTTGCTAAGACTTCTGGGGGAGCTGGACAGTCACAATTTGCCTCACGGGGTGCGCCAGCAGTCCGCCCAGAAAGCTGAGCAGCAGCGGCAGAAAAGGTGACAAGCCGCGGCGACCGCGCTCGCCAAACTCGCCAAACTCCTGAGCTACTCGGACCTGGGAAGGGCACAAAGCGCAGTTCCAGCCGAATCTGTGCCTCTGAGGGCTGCCTGAGCGCCGAACCTGAGCGGCTTGGACCGGGGAAGTGCACGCAGCCTAGGGCCGGCCCCAGACGGTTCCCAGCTGAGCATCGTAGAACCAGAGCGGTTTGTGCGCCGCGAGAAAGGACAGGTCAAGCGGAGCAGAGATACTGTGTGCACACGACAGTGCTATTTGTTCGCAGCATCCCCCCTCCCCACAGCGCGACTGAACTAGTGATCCTAAAAAACCAGCAAACAGAAGAAGTTAATCAGAGGGAACCACCTTGGAAGTGATCCCACACGGCCCATAATACCAGAAAGGGCAAGATATATATATATATATTTTAATATTTTTAAAAGCACTCCTTTTTTTTTTTTTTTGCTTTTTTTTCTAACTTTTTTTTTAATTGTTGTCTTCTTTTTCTCCTTAAATTTTTATTTCTATAACCTATTATTACTAATTTTTTTTAAAGACCTTTTTTTTTTTTTTTTTTTTTAAGGCAAACACCATATATAGTCTTTGGATGGTTGTTGATGGTTTGTTTTTTTTTTTTTTTTTTTTTTTGATTGTCTGTTTGTTTTTTAATAATTCTTTTTTTTCTTTCTTCCTTTTTCCTTCTGCTTCTCTTTAATATTGTATCTTTGAAAATCCAAACTCTACTCTAGATTTTTAATCTTTGCTCTTAGGTGTTTATTGCCAATTTTGTACATTTAAAAACCCAAACTTCACTACCCCAGTTTACCTGAGAGCGAGATTACTGGCTTGACCACTCTCTCCTCCTCTGGACTCTCCTTTTTCTCCACCAGGTGGCCTCTGTCTCTTTCCCCCCCATCTCTCCTCTATCCAACTCTGTGAATCTCTGTGTGTTCCAGACGGTGGGGAACACCTAAGGAACAGGTTACTGGCAGGAATTGTCTCTCTCCCACTCATTCCTCTCTCTGATCCTCCTGGTCACCTCTGTCCACTTCCTCCCTCTCCTCTTCCCCGTATAACTCTGTAAATACCCCTGAGCGGGCCAAACTATAGAGCGCACATAAGGAAGTGACTACTGGCTAGTTTGCTCTCTTCTCTTTTGATCTCACCGCATCTCATTCCAGTTACCTCTAACTACCTCCTCCATCTTCTCTTCTCCTTATAACCCAGTGAACCTCTCTGAGTGTCCCTCAATGTGGAGAAACTTTTCATCTTTAACCTAGATGTTTTATCATCGGTGCTGTATAGATGGAGAAGTCTAGAGGCTACTGTAAAAATAAAACTGAAAGCCAGAAGCAGGAGGCTTAAATCCAAAGCCTGAAAACATTAGAGAACTCATGAATTCAGGGAACATTAAGCAATAGGAGCCCATCTAATGCCTTCATACCTACACCAAAACCAAGCTCCACCCAAGGGCCAACAAGTTCCAAAACAAGACATACCACGCAAATTCTCCAGCAACACAGAAACAATCCCCTGAGCCTCAATATACAGGCAGCTCAATATTATCCCAAAACCTTTGATGTCTTGTAACCCATTACGGGTTACTCCACTGCACTCGAGAGAGAAGAAACCCAGCTCCACCCGCCAAAACTCCAACACAAGCCTCCCTAACCAGGAAACCTTGACAAGCCACTGATAGAACCCCACCCAAAGTGAGGAAGCTCCAAAATAAAGAGAACTCCACAAATTACCAGAATATAAAAAGGCCACCCCAAACGCAGCAATATAACCAAGATGAAGAGACAGAGGAATACTCAGCAGGTAAAGGAACAGGAGAGCTGCCCACCAAACCAAACAAAAGAGGAAGAAGTAGGGAATCTACCGGAGAAGGAATTCCGAATATTGATAGTGAAAATGATCCAAAATCTTGAAATCAAAATGGAATCACAGATAAATAGGCTAGAGACAAAGATTGAGAAGATGCAAGAAAGGTTTAACAAGGACCTAGAAGAAATAAAAAAGAGTCAAAATATAATGAATAACGCAATAAATGAGATCAGAAACACTCTGGAGGCAACAAATAGTAGAATAACGGAGGCAGAAGATAGGATTAGTGAAATAGAAGATAGAATGGTAGAAATAAATGAATCAGAGAGGAAACAAGAAAAACGAATTAAAAGAAATGAGGACAATCTCAGAGACCTCCAGGACAATATGAAACGCTCCAACATTCGAATTATAGGAGTCCCAGAAGAAGAAGACAGAAAGAAAGATCATGGGAAAATCCTTGAGGAGATAATAGTTGAAAACTTCCCTAAAATGGGGAAGGAAATAATCACTCAAGTCCAAGAAACACAGAGAGTTCCAAATAGGATTAACCCAAGGCGAAACACCCCAAGACACATATTAATCAAATTAACAAAGATCAAACACAAAGAACAAATATTAAAAGCAGCAAGGGAAAAACAACAAATAACACACAAGGGGATTCCCATAAGGATAACAGCTGATCTTTCAATAGAAACTCTTCAGGCCAGGAGAGAATGGCAAGACATACTTAAAGTGATGAAAGACAATAACCTACAGCCCAGATTACTGTACCCAGCAAGGATCTCATTCAAATACGAAGGAGAAATCAAAAGCTTTACAGACAAGCAAAAGCTGAGAGAATTCAGCACCACCAAACCAGCTCTCCAACAAATTCTAAAGGATATTCTCTAGAAAGGAAACACAAAAAGGGTGTATAAACCCGAACCCAAAACAACAAAGTAAATGGTAACGGGATCATACTTATCAATAATCACCTTAAACGTAAATGGGTTGAATGTCCCAACCAAAAGACAAAGACTGAACGAATGGATACAAAAACAAGACCCCTCTATTTGCTGCTTACAAGAGACCCACCTCAAAACAAGGGACACATACAGACTGAAAGTGAAGGGCTGGAAAAAGATATACCACGCAAATAGAGACCAAAAGAAAGCAGGAGTGGCAATACTCATATCCGATAAAATAGACTTTAAAACAAAGGCTGTGAAAAGAGACAAAGAAGGCCACTACATAATAATCAAAGGAACAATCCAAGAAGAAGATATAACAATTATAAATATATATGCACCTAATATAGGAGCACCGCAATATGTAAGACAAATGCTAACAAGTATGAAAGGGGAAATCAACAATAACACAATAATAGTGGGAGACTTTAATACCCCACTCACACCTATGGACAGATCAACTAAACAGAAAATTAACAAAGAAACGCAAACTTTAAATGATACATTAGATCAGTTAGATCTAATTGATATCTACAGGACATTTCACCCCAAAACAATGAATTTCACCTTTTTTTCAAATGCTCATGGAACCTTCTCCAGGATAGATCACATCCTGGGCCATAAATCTAAACTTGATAAATTCAAAAAAATCGAAATCATTCCAAGCATCTTTTCTGACCATAATGCATTAAGGTTAGATCTCAATTACAGGAGAAAAACTATTAAAAATTCCAACATATGGAGGTTGAACAACACACTTCTGAATAACCAACAAATCACAGAAGAAATCAAAAAAGAAATCAAAATATGCATAGAAACTAACGAAAATGAAAACACAACAACCCAAAACCTGTGGGACACTATAAAAGCAGTGCTAAGAGGAAAGTTCATAGCAATACAGGCATACCTCAAGAAACAAGAAAAAAGTCAAATAAACAACCTAACTCTACAACTAAAGCAACTAGAAAAGGAAGAGTTGGAGAACCCCAGAGTGAGTAGAAGGAAAGAAATCTTAAAAATTAGGGCAGAAATAAATGCAAAAGAAACAAAAGAGACCATAGCAAAAATCAACAAAGCCAAAAGCTGGTTCTTTGAAAGGATAAATAAAATTGACAAACCATTAGCCAGACTCATCAAGAAGCAAAGAGAGAAAAATCAAATCAATAAAATTAGAAATGAAAATGGAGAGATCACAACTGACAACACAGAAATACAAAGGATCATAAGAGACTACTATCAGCAGTTGTATGCCAATAAAATGGACAACGTGGAAGAAATGGACCAATTCTTAGAAAAGTACAATTTTCCAAAACTGAACCAGGAAGAAATAGAAAACCTTAACAGACCCATCACAAGCACGGAAATTGAAACTGTAATCAGAAATCTTCCAGCAAACAAAAGCCCAGGTCCAGACGGCTTCACAGCTGAATTCTACCAAAAATTTCGAGAAGAGCTAACACCTATCCTCCTCAAACTCTTCCAGAAAATTGCAGAGGAAGGTAAACTTCCAAACTCATTCTATGAGGCCACCATCACCCTAATACCAAAACCTGACAAAGATGTCACAAAAAAAGAAAACTACAGGCCAATATCACTGATGAACATAGATGCAAAAATCCTCAACAAAATTCTAGCAATCAGAATCCAACAACACATTAAAAAGATCATACACCATGACCAAGTGGGCTTTATCCCAGGGATGCAAGGATTCTTCAATATCCGCAAATCAATCAATGTAATTCACCACATTAACAAATTGAAAAATAAAAACCATATGATTATCTCAATAGATGCAGAGAAGGCCTTTGACAAAATTCAACATCCATTTATGATAAAAACTCTCCAGAAAGCAGGAATAGAAGGAACATACCTCAACATAATAAAAGCTATATATGACAAACCCACAGCAAACATTATCCTCAATGGTGAAAAATTGAAAGCATTTCCCTTAAAGTCAGGAACAAGACAAGGGTGTCCACTTTCACCGCTACTATTCAACATAGTTCTGGAAGTTTTGGCCACAGCAATCAGAGCAGAAAAAGAAATAAAAGGAATCCAAATTGGAAAAGAAGAAGTAAAACTATCACTGTTTGCAGATGACATGATCCTCTACATGGAAAACCCTAAAGACTCCACCAGAAAATTACTAGAGATCATCAATGAATATAGTAAAGTTGCAGGATATAAAATCAACACACAGAAATCCCTTGCATTCCTATACACGAATAATGAGAAAGTAGAAAAAGAAATTAAGAAAACAATTCCATTTACCATTGCAACGAAAAGAATAAAATACTTAGGAATATATCTACCTAAAGAAACTAAAGACCTATATATAGAAAACTATAAAACACTGATGAAAGAAATCAAAGAGGACACTAATAGATGGAGAAATATACCATGTTCATGGATCGGAAGAATCAATATAGTGAAAATGAGTATACTACCCAAAGCAATTTACAAATTCAATGCAATCCCTGTCAAGCTACCAGCCACATTTTTCACAGAACTAGAACAAATAATTTCAAGATTTGTATGGAAATACAAAAAGCCTCGAATAGCCAAAGCAATCTTGAGAAAGAAGAATGGAACGGGAGGAATCAACTTGCCTGACTTCAGGCTCTACTACAAAGCCACAGTCATCAAGACAGTATGGTACTGGCACAAAGACAGACATATAGATCAATGGAACAAAATAGAAAGCCCAGAGATAAATCCACACACATATGGACACCTTATCTTTGACAAAGGAGGCAAGAATATACAATGGAGTAAAGACAATCTCTTTAACAAGTGGTGCTGGGAAAACTGGTCAACCACTTGTAAAAGAATGAAACTAGATCACTTTCTAACACCGTACACAAAAATAAACTCAAAATGGATTAAAGATCTAAATGTAAGATCAGAAACTATAAAACTCCTAGAGGAGAATATAGGCAAAACACTCTCAGAAATAAATCACAGCAGGATCCTCTATGATCCACCTCCCAGAATTCTGGAAATAAAAGCAAAAATAAACAAATGGGATCTAATTAAAATTAAAAGCTTCTGCACAACAAAGGAAAATATAAGCAAGGTGAAAAGACAGCCTTCTGAATGGGAGAAAATAATAGCAAATGAAGCAACTGACAAACAACTAATCTCAAAAATATACAACCAACTTATGCAGCTCAACTCCAGAAAAATAAACGACCCAATCAAAAAATGGGCCAAAGAACTAAATAGACATTTCTCCAAAGAAGACATACGGATGGCTAACAAACACATGAAAAGATGCTCAACATCACTCATTATTAGAGAAATGCAAATCAAAACCACAATGAGGTACCACTTCACACCAGTCAGAATGGCTGCGATCCAAAAATCTGCAAGCAATAAATGCTGGAGAGGGTGTGGAGAAAAGGGAACCCTCCTACACTGTTGGTGGGAATGCAAACTAGTACAGCCACTATGGAGAACAGTCTGGAGGTTCCTTAAAAAATTGCAAATAGAACTACCTTATGACCCAGCAATCCCACTGCTGGGCATACACACCGAGGAAACCAGAATTGAAAGAGACACATGTACCCCAATGTTCATCGCAGCACTGTTTATAATAGCCAGGACATGGAAACAACCTAGATGTCCATCAGCAGATGAATGGATAAGAAAGCTGTGGTACATATACACAATGGAGTATTACTCAGCCGTTAAAAAGAATTCATTTGAATCAGTTCTGATGAGATGGATGAAACTGGAGCCGATTATACAGAGTGAAGTAAGCCAGAAAGAAAAACACCAATACAGTATACTAACACATATATATGGAATTTAGGAAGATGGCAATGACGACCCTGTATGCAAGTCAGGAAAAAAGACACAGATGGGTATAACGGACTTTTGGTCTCAGAGGGAGAGGGAGAGGGTGGGATGATTTGGGCGAATGGGAATTCTAACATGTATACTATCATGTAAGAATTGAATCGCCAGTCCATGTCTGACGTAGGGTGCAGCATGCTTGGGGCTGGTACATGGGGATGACCCAGAGAGATGTTGTGGGGAGGGAGGTGGGAGGGGGGGTCATGTTTGGGAACGCATGTAAGAATTAAAGATTTTAAAATTTAAAAAAAAAATAAAATTAAAAAAAAAAATTTAGAAAACAGTCTGGCAGTTCTTCAGATGATTGAACAAAGAGCTCCCTTATGACCCAATAATTCCATTCCACACTATATACCAAAATAAATGAAAACATATGTCTACACAGAAACTTGTATATGAATGTTAATAGCATAATTACTCACAGAGTAATATCCAAAAGGTGGAAACAATCCAGATGGCCATCAACTGATAGATGTATAAACAAGATGTGTTCTACAGATAAAATAGAGTAATATTCAGCCATAAAAAGAAATGAAGTACTGACTCATACTACAACTTGGATGGACCTTAAAAAACATTATGCTAGTGATAGAAAGCAGTTACATGCATCCACATATAAAATACGAGTCCATTCCTGTGAATGTCCAAAATTTGAAAATCTAGGATTTCCCTGGTGGCTCAGACGGTAAAGCATCTGTCTACAATGCAGGAGACTTGGGTTTGATCCCTGGGTTGGGAAGATCCCCTGGAGGAGGAAATGGCAACCCACTCCAGTACTATTGCCTGGAAAATCCAATGGACAGAGGAGCCTGGTAGGCTAGAGTCCATGGGGTCGCAAAGAGTCAGACATGACTGAATGACTTCACTTTCACTTTCACTTTCATAGAGACAGAAAGTATGTTGGTGGTTACTTAGAGCTAGGAGTGGATTGGTAGGGGGCTGATAACTAAAGGGTGATAGCCAAAGTTTCTTATAGAAATGATGAAATGTTCTAAAACTGACTTTTTTTTAAAAAAAACATATGATGTTGATTTTCTTTCTTTGTTTCTTTTTTTTTTGCTGACTGTGTTTTCATTGCTGCTTGCAGGCTGTCTCTAGTTGCAGTGAGTGGGGGCTACTCTTTATTGTGTCCATGAGCTTCTCATTGTGGTGGCTTCTCTTGTTGCAAAGAATGGGCTCTGGAACAAACGGGCTCAGTAGTTGTGCCCTAAAGGCTTCGATGCCCCATGGCATGGGGAATCTTCCTGGACTAGGGATCTAACATGTGTCCCTGGCATTGGGGGACAATTCTTAACCATTGGCCCACCAGAGAAGTCCTGACTATGGTTTTAATTACTCATATTTGTGAATGATTAAAAACCATTGAACCACTTAACTGAACTGTATATTACATGAATTATACTTCACGATTAAACCGTTAAAAAGAATGCCATATAAATGGAATCTTCAGGAAAAAAAAAAAACACAAGGGTAATATATAGTATACTGCTAAGTCACTTCAGTTGTGTCCGACTCTGTGCAACCCCATAAACAGCAGCCCACTAGGCTCCCCCGTCCCTGGGATTCTCCAGGCAAGAACACTGGAGTGGGTTGCCATTTCCTTCTCCAATGCAGGAAAGTGAAAAGTGAAAGTGAAGTCACTCAGTCATGTCCGATTCTTCGCGACCCCATGGACTGCAGCCTACCAGGCTCCTCCGTCCATAGGATTTTCCAGGCAAGAGTACTGGAGTGGGTTGCCATTGCCTTCTCCAAATATATAATATAAAGTAAAATAATAAAGCAATACAGTGAGTGCTACTTAGCATAAAGAATACAAACCCCAGCATCATCTGAAATGAGCCCTTGTGTGAGCTCCCTGTTCCCCAGCTCTATGACTTTAACCACCAGAGGCTCTTTTCTCACTTGAGTAATAGAGATATCATCACCTCCTTTAAAAGTTGTTTTCAAAATTAACTGAGAATGTGTGACTCTCCTTTGCACAGTGCCTGGCACACAGAAAGTTCTCCAAAAATGTGTTAATTTCCCATTCCACCTCCCTGTTCTATTATAGTAGAGTTGCATGAGATGTGTCATGGTATCGCACACAGGGAGTAACAACTTCTGTCAAAAAGAAGACAGTAATATTTCCAAGGGGAATGAACTTAGAGATGGGTTGCAAAATTCCACCAATGTTACCAGCAGAGATTGGTGGGGATCAGGAGTGGGATGAAGACAAAGCAAAAGGGCGTATTTCCTCTGGAGCAACATGGTGGAAAAGCCTGAGATCAAGAATTGTACTCTTCAGTTTCAAAGGCAAGGACACTGGGGCTTAGGAGGGTAAGGGACAGTTCTAAGTGCCACAATTGGTATATGACAGAAGTGTGAGGCATGACCACAGATTTTTTTACTTCAACCCAAAGCATCTTTATAGTGAAAAATGGAAATGGGTTTTACTTTTACAGTTCTCCTAGGTAGAAACGGTTGTCATTTATGACCCAGAGCCTCATGATATCCGCATATTGAAGTTATCCCATTTGAATCAGGACAAGCGGTACTCACTCCCCATTCTCTCCCTAACCTGCTGCCATATTCTCAGAGATACTGTGAGCCTCAGAGCTGGAACTGTGTCTAATTCAAGCTTGCCTGGTGGTTCAGACAGGAAAGAATTTGACTGCAATGCAGGAGACCTGGGTTCAATCCCTGGGTTGGGAAGATCCCCTGGAGAAGGCTACCTACTTCAGTGTTCTTGCCTAGAGAATTACATGGACAGAGGAGCCTGGCAGGCTGCAGTGCATGGGGTCACAAAGAGTTGGACATGACTGCGCGACTAACACACTCAAGACAAAAATATTCATGATCAGGATAAAATCTGTTATTTAAATAAAATGTATTCAGTTGTCAAAGGTGCAGTAATAAATCCTGAATGTTCTTAAACTGTAAACATCCTGAAAATGTCTTAAAGAACAAGTCATTTAAAAAACATGGCTAGCTTGAGACTCTAAAAAATCAGGGTTATTTCCAAATGTTTTGGACAAAAAGAATGTAGTTTCTGATGTATTTAGAGAGGCAAGGAATGAAAAATAAGTCTGGGAATCAAATATTCATCATGATGTGTAATGCAAAGATTTCTTTTGCAGCAGCATAATATTGTAATTCCCCTCCTGTGACTACTCAAAATATAAAATTCTGCAGCAATTTCAATAGAAGCTCCTTTATAATAAGTAGATGATACCTGTGCTTGCCTTTGTAAGAGCGCCTAGCGGTAGTACTTCAGTTTTTATCCCTCTCTGCTGTCATGAAAGCATATTTCAAACATTTTGGGGCTGAAATGTTCAAAGACACCTGACATCTTGATGCTAGCATATTTAAAAATTATTCCCAATAATAATGAAATCCCAAGAACAAGGTCAAAAAAATGGTAAAAGTTTTCTGCAAGTTTATTTCACGGCTTCCATGCACATCCACAGATGAACAGAAGCTATGATTGCACCCAAGTGGAATATTCAAAGTACATTATCCTTTACACATTTCAAACCTACCACCTCAGAGTTGCTATCTATACACATTCTTAAGAAGGTTCTGTATACACATAATAGAATGTACTTCAGGGCACCATGCATAATATAAAATCAGTGAAAATCACCTAAATATCCTTCAGTAGAGAACTAGATAAATAAATTACATTATCTGCATATTGCAGAATATTCTGCAAGCTTTCATAGGAAGCCAATCTATATGAACTGTCATAAAATGGGGTTTATGGTATATTTTAAATTAAAAACATAAGTGGCTGGAAAATGTTCAGTATACATTGTATTTACTTATAAAACTATACAATATATAATATATACATGCCCAGTAGATCTCACTAGTTGCTCATAAATGATATGCTGAAAGAAAATGAAAGAAGAATACTGTTTTTATACTATATAGTTTGATAGTTTGAGTCTTTAAAACTTATGCACATATAGTATTTTGTAAACTTGAAAGCAATAAATAATGAGGAAAGGCTGTGTTAAATAATTTAAATTTGAAGTAAAATTATTCTTTTGAGTCTCTGAAGTATCCTTATGTATGCTCTTTGGATGCATCAACCACCCTTGATCCAAATTTTATTTTTCTCCTCTTTATGTTTTCCAAGTCTTATGTTATTCATTACAAAATTATTTTCTCTGAATATATAGTTGGTGATATAGGAGAAAAGTTGGACGGTACGTAGGCTTTTATGAACAGATTTGGGAAACGAATACTCAGAACTGCAGTTCCCCAGTTCATTTTTATTTCAAGTTAATGAGATTATACACCTGATAATTACTTTCATTCAAATCTCTCTTCACCATTACTCAAAGCTAATTTAAACATATGAATTACTTTTCCTTTCTATCTGAGGCAGTAAGAAAGGAAAGTTATGACCAACCTAGATAGCATATTCAAAAGCAGAGACATTACTTTGCCAACAAAGTTCTGTCTAGTCAAGGATATGGATTTTCCAGTGGTCATGTATGGATGTGAGAGTTGGACTGTGAAGAAAGCTGAGCACCGAAGAATTGATGCTTTTGAACTGTGGTGTTGGAGAAGACTCTTGAGAGTCCCTTGGACTGCAAGAAGATCCAACCAGTCCATTCTAAAGGAGATCAGTCCTGGGTGCTCTTTGAAAGGAATGATGCTAAAGCTGAAACTCCAGTACTTTGGCCACCTGATGCAAAGAGTTGACTCATTGGAAAAGACTCTGATGCTGGGAGGGATTGGGGGCAGGAGGAGAAGGGGAGGACAGAGGACGAGATGGCTGGATGGCAATAACAACTCGATGGACATGAGTCTGAGTGAACTCCGGGAGTTGGTGATGGACAGGGAGGCCTGGCGTGCTGCGATTCATGGGGTCGCAAAGAGTCGGACATGACTGAGTGACTGAAGTGAACTGAATTGAAGAAAGGTGGACCCTGTTCTTTAAAAATCACTTGAAATTTTCCTTCTAAAAGCATTTCAATTTATCTACACATGTGTTGGTGAAATTTTAATTGTTCCCATCTGCTTTGTGAAAGTGGAAAGATCACCTTTTTATTTTGTAGAATATATTTCTTAAGAGTTATTATGTGACTGCCTTTTGGATGGTAAGGTAGAGTGATGAGGCTGGTGAACCTGCATCATATAGTATATGTATCTGGGAATTAACCAATAGAAACTATTAAAAATAACTTTATTGGCATTTTATAAGTTGATATATACATAAAGAATAGCTTTTGCCAAAGAAATGTGTAGCTATGCTGTGAAAGTTGGCCAGTAATGTTAAATCCAGCCATCAGACTCAACATTTTGAAAATTTTAAATTTCCAAATTGTTGACTGGGTAAAACATTTTCACAGATGTCTTCACTGACTTCTGCTTCAGCCATACTGATTTGACGAATAATTTTCTTATGATCGTGGAATCTATGTATTGCATCCCCCCTCATCAATTCATATATATGTGAATGATGATTTTTAAAGTAGGACAATTAACAAACAATCAAATCAGACATTGATCAAATGTTAAAGTGTGATTATTTTTTTAAATGTCTGTATATAGCAACTGTTGTGAATTATTTACGCTATCATTCCCCAAAGTAATTTATTAGGTTTTATGAAAAATTAATTATGAAAAGGAGCTTCAAAAGTCAAATTACTTTGACAAGCTCTTGGGTTAATAAAGTTAAACAGGGCATAAAGGGTCCTTGAATGCAGGAATGCACAGTCTCTAAATATTGCGATACTTTCAGTATAATTATAGAAGGAGGTGTGCAACTTTTACGTTTGCCAAACTCTGTAAATGGTACATCTTCCCCTGGAGCAGCACCTGGATGCAGAATTTAGTGATCCTAAATATATAAATAGATAGATAGATAGAGCTAAGTTGGACTTGTGAATGAGGTTAAATAATACTCTATCAAACCTTTATTTTAAAGGCTTGATATAAATCAGGCAAAAATAAGTAAATCAATAAAGTAAAACTGAAAAATATCTTTATTTTTAAGCATTTCACAAAATGTTATTAATCAATAGTTACTTTAAAAATTCCATATTATAGTCTTACTTTGAAATTTTGTACCAAGGGGAAGATAACTCCCTGATTGGTTACTTCACATAATCTTTCTTTCTTTTTCTTTTTTTATTTTTTTTAATTTTAAAATCTTTAATTCTTACATGCGTTCCCAAACATGAACCCCCCTCCCACCTCCCTCCCCATAACATCTATCTGGGTCATCCCCATGCACCAGCCCCAAGCATGCTGCATCCTGCGTCAGACACAGACTAGCGATTCGATTCTTACATGATAGTATACATATTAGAATGTCATTCTCCCAAATCATCCCACCCTCTCCCTCTCCCTCTGAGTCCAAAAGTCCGTTATACACATCTGTGTCTTTTTTGCTGTCTTGCATACAGGGTCGTCATTGCCATCTTTCTAAATTCCAAATATATGTGTTAGTATACTGTATTGGTGTTTTTCTTTCTGGCTTACTTCACTCTGTATAATCGGCTCCAGTTTCATCCATCTCATCAGAACTGATTCAAATGAATTCTTTTTTATGGCTGAGTAATACTCCATTGTGTATATGCACCACAGCTTTCTTATCCATTCATCTGCTGATGGACATCTAGGTTGTTTCCATGTCCTGGCTATTATAAACAGTGCTGCGATGAACATTGGGGTACATGTGTCTCTTTCCATTCTGGTTTCCTTGGTGTGTATGCCCAGCAGTGGGATTGCTGGGTCATAAGGTAGTTCTATTTGCAATTTTTTAAGGAATCTCCACACTGTTCTCCATAGTGGCTGTACTAGTTTGCATTCCCACCAACAGTGTAGGAGGGTTCCCTTTTCTCCACACCCTCTCCAGCATTTATTGCTTGCAGATTTTTGGATCGCAGCCATTCTGACTGGTGTGAAGTGGTACGTCATTGTGGTTTAGATTTGCATTTCTCTAATAATGAGTGATGTTGAGCATCTTTTCATGTGTTTGTTAGCCATCCGTATGTCTTCTTTGGAGAAATGTCTATTTAGTTCTTTGGCCCATTTTTTGATTGGGTCGTTTATTTTTCTGGAATTGAGCTGCATAAGTTGCTTGTATATTTTTGAGATTAGTTGTTTGTCAGTTGCTTCATTTGCTATTATTTTCTCCCATTCAGAATTCTGTCTTTTCACCTTGCTTATATTTTCCTTTGTTGTGCAGAAGACAGACATATATATCAATGGAACAAAATAGAAAGCCCAGAGATAAATCCACACACATATGGACACCTTATCTTTGACAAAGGAGGCAAGAATATACAATGGAGTAAAGACAATCTCTTTAACAAGTGGTGCTGGGAAAACTGGTTAACCACTTGTAAAAGAATGAAACTAGATCACATACTCTTTCAAAAGAAAATTAAGTTTCTCTCTTTACAGTGTCTTCGAGGAGAGTTAGAACTAGCTCTCATATTCAATCGTGTTAACCAGATTTGCTTAGGAGGTGACTGTATTTGACTTGTAGTATTTGAATTAGATTGTGTATGTGTGTGTGTAAAACACACTCATCACATACAGTTACATTGTAAGACACTTCAAATTCATTTTCCCCATCAATGAATATTAAAATATAAATCAGTAGTTCAAGAAGAAGGAATCTGAAATTCTGTCTCCATTGTCATGGCAGAGTTATGTTAGTCATATGTCTTTTAAGAGCTGCCACACTTCTTGGCAGCAGAAACAGTTTCTTCAAGGAGCAATTTTGGGGTAACATGTTGGGAATCCCAGCTTTCGAGATATTCCGCTGTCTATAGGGGAATGTCACCTGCAGGCAGCTGAGGGAAGCAACTGGACTAGTAGCATTATTCTCTCACCAGCCATTTCATAGAGAAGGAGAAGAAAGGAAATAACATTTACACTCACTCATACCTTTGGAATTCACTGGCTTTCCATAGACCTGATCCCCACAAAGCAGCTATGCAGATTGACTGGTGGAATGGAATATTGAACTGGCTGACAGCACTTTGCAGACTGGAGATCTGTCCAATTCAGTGACATTTATTCTCAGAGGTTCTTATCAGTTTATGATTCTCCCATATTTAGAAAACAAAGGTCTTGGAATCAAAAGAGTGGATAAAACAGAAAAAAAGCCCTGAGTCTTGGATGGTCAGAGTCTCAACTTATGCTTAGTATAGATCAGTTGCCAGCTGTTAATTATTTTAGGCCTCTCTCACACAAAATTGTTACATCTGGACAATAAATATGGCCTCTACTCTCACTTTGAGAGAGTATTTGCTTACGTTTCATTCAGAGATAGTATTTACCGGACTAAATAGGATGTTCGATTTGCTTACCATGTTAATTGGCTTATTTTTACTTTTCCTGTTAAAGTAATTTGTTAAAACTGTATTGGGACTCTTCAAAATGAAGACACGTGTTGACTTTTGACTTCTTATTCATTGTAAAATATTATTTGAAATGCCAACAGCATACATAGAATAAAGGAAGACAGAGTGGAGGCAATTAGAAAAACAAGGCTTTTTATTTTTATTTTTTCCAGTAGCTCTAAATGTGGATAGAAGAAAGCTGAACCAGAACAGAAATAATGGTAGCTCAGAGTCCATGCAGTAGAAGATGGAAAGGGATTTACAAATTGGTGCACTTAATGAAACATCAAGGCCACTATCCCATGATAGGAACAGTAGACTAGTTAAAAGAAAGGCAGACAAGTTAAAAGAACATAAAGATTACACTTAAATGATGTATCCAAAAGAGTCAACTCATAGAAGCATATAGTAGTGGTTGCCTCCAACTAGGGGTTGGGAGAAACAAAGGCCTGTTGTTACATGAGGATGAAGTTTTAATTGTGCTAGATAAATCAATCTAGAGATCCACTGTACAACATGGTGCCCAGAGTTAAAAACACAGTAGTGTATACTTCAGAATGTACTACGGTCACAAAAACAATGGGTCACAAGGAAACTTTGGGAATTATTGGATAGATCTATACATTTGATTGTAGTAATGGCATCAGAGATGTTCACTTGTGTTCAAGCTTATCAAATTGTCCCCATTAAATATGTGCATTTCTTTTCTTATCGAGTATCTATCAAGAAAGCTGTTTTAAAAATATAAAGAACTTTGCCTTTTGATGGTATGGGTTGACATCACCCTATCTGCTCCTTTGCCTCCAGCACCCTCTTGTTCAGCATCAGGGCTTGCACACGAGCTGAAACAGAATTTCCATATTAGGAATTAAAGGTTCAGAGTCAGTACCTTTAACATTTTGGTATTCAGAGAGGAGAAACTGAATAAAACAGACCCACTAATTTTAACATAAAATAAATGTTAGAGACAATAAGATAAGAATATTTTTAAATTTCTAATTTATATTCTCAGAAAGTTAGAGAAGATATTTAGTCATTAAACAAAAAACAGGCTGCTATGGAAAGTAAACTATTGTAAAAATTACAAAGAGTTCATGAGGCAGAGGTTGCCTTTAAAGTCTGGTGGTATAATCACTTCCTAGAGAGCAACCCTGCTGGTGACAGCATCTACACTTCTGGACAGAATAAAAAAAGATAAATACTTAGTAATTCTGAAAAATTAAAAAAATTTTTTTTTAATTGACGGATTTTGGAGGAGACTCAATAATCGGACAAGAAATTCCCATTCGTTTGTATTGTTACTTCAAGTGTAGGCTGTAGTTGTAGAGCGGCAAGGTAGTCAGAGAGAAGGAAGCTGTCTAGTCTGCGCTGGCTGTTCACTGAGAATTGAGAAAACTCCTCTAGAAGGGAGTGCTACATGAACACTGCTCAGGGCTCATGCTTCTTAGTGAATCACTTATATGAGAAACAGACTAAAACAGTGTAGAAAAGCCTTATCTAGCTACCCTGAGATTTGAACCACAAATATAGAGCTCTCAGTGTAAGTTTAAGCATATCGACTGGTTTGGGGGGGGGGGCGGAAATCAGAGGAATTTAATAGAATTCATATCATAACTTCCCATACAATTTTGGATCTAATCCAAAATTATTAATCATATAAAGAACAAGGACAGTGTGACCCATATTCAGGAGAAAAAGCAAGAAAGGTTGCTAACCATGAAATGAGGTATATGTTGGAACTAGCAGACAAAACATTTCAAAAGCTATTATACATATACTCAATGATATAGAGAAAACATGCTCAAAATAATAAAACAGTACATATCAGCCTATAAACAGAAATGATGAAATTTAGAAATTGAAATTATCAGAATGAAAAATTATCCAGTGGTTTAATAGAAAAAAATGTGGAGATTACAGATGAAAACATTGAGAATTTACAGATTAATCAATATAATTTATCAAATCAGAACAAAGAAAAATGAAGTTGAATAAATGTGAACAGAATCACATGGACCTATGAGACTATATCAAGAAATCTAACATAGATGTATTTACACTTCCAAAAGGAGAAGAGAATGAAAGTAGGAAATAGAAAACATTTCCCTAATTTGGTTAAAAACAGAAATTTATGAACTCAAGGAACACAATGGACAGAACACAGGATAATGTAAAAATGCATTAGCATATAATACTCAAATTGCTGAATACAAATGATATAGAGGTCTTAAAGCAGCCAGAGAAAACCAAAATGTTATATATGTCAAATAATTGTTTGAATGAATGTTGACTTGTTAGAAGAATCATGGGAATCAAAAGATAGGAAAGCAGCAGGTTTATAATGTGGAAAGAAAGAAAATAACGCAGCCAACTCCATTTAGTAAAAATATTCAAGAATGAAAATGAAACGAAAACATTTTCAAGTAAAAAAACTTAGAATTCATCACTTGCAGACCTAAAATCCAAATATGCTGAAGGATGGTCTTAAGTTTGAAGGAACATGCTATAAGATGACAGTTGATTCTTGAAGAAGCAATGAAAAATACCATATATGATTTTAAAAACTGAGTAAATATTTTTTTAAAACTACCTTTTTCTCTTAGACCCTTCTTAGTTCTAAAGCAAAACTTTATCTTGTGTGCTTTATATTACGTGCTTATGTAGTACATATCACCACTCCATTCTAACAACTTCTGTTTCTTGGTAAGATGACAAAGCTTAGAGAGAACAAGTATTTCTATCACAACAACTGGCAAAAGCTGGATACATTATTCAAAAACAAAAACATTTTCAGATCTTGTATTTTGGCTAAGGTTCTGTGTGAAGTTTATCCCTCACACAGAACCTCTTCTGGGTAAAGGAGCAAAGGCATTTGGCCAACATTAGAGCTGGCATAAAAATCTAGAAACTTGAAAGGTTTGCATGCATGACTGGTTTTCCCCAGTGAACATCTGTTAAGTCAGATGACATTGGGGGAGCCTAGGGGAAGTTGCCTGTAAGTTTCTAGAAGACAGAATAGAATCTCATTTAGTCCCACAGTATTTAGGAGAGCCTTGGTAAGAGGCTAAGGGCTTGACTCAAGCACATGTCATCTTGTCCATTTAAGATTCTAAACACGGGAAGGGGAGTGAGCCTCAGGTATGTTCTTGGCTGTGGTCAACTTCAGCCTCATCTCACAGGAGCACTGGACTAGGAATTGTACCAGAATTGTCCCTCCTTGAGGTGGGGTGTCTTTTTTGCCCCTCACATCAGTCATTTGTTGATTGCCATCTATCCCCCTGCAGAAGTGAAGGAGAGCACTGTCCGTCTTCCATTCCTCAGGGAAATCTTTAAAAATGGAGGGTGGCTCTGAGTCAGCACTTAGGAGTCAGCACTCTCCACAGCAGGGGGATGAATGTGATACTCACCAGGGTTCTTGGCCTTTCCCAGTCAATAGACATTGACTACAGGCCAGACAGGAAGTCCAGGTGAGGCTTTACAGGGACCCCTGTTGCAGCAGTAGGGAGCAAGAACAAACAGCAGGTTCCCTTGCTCGCTTGCTCCCTGGGTAGCGGCAAGCTTGTCCCTTCTCATTTGGCGTGCGGGCAGGAGTGTGTACAGGGATTAGGCTCGAGGGGTGGCTTGGGTAGATCCACCCACCCCTCTGGTGATGCTGACTGCAGAGGGGCATGTGCAATACCCAGCTTTTACTGTCAACACCCAGTTTTTGCTCCAGGCTCTTCAAAAGCAGCAGTTGGGCTTTTTCGGTCTTTTTGTATCTTTTGCGTCAGGATTTGCCCCAACTGCAGCATGCAGTGTTACTTTCAGTCCCATGTAGTTTCTTTGTATTTTGTTACTCGAGATGTTTGTCTAGCTGCAAGCAGTGCAGCAAAGGGTCCTAGACCCCCAGCCTGTATCGGATGCCCCAGTCTTGTAGAGGGCAGCTGTATGGGGCACAGTGTGGGCCATGGTAGCATCCACTAGAAATAATCATTAGCTTTTCTATGTGTGCCCTTCTCTGTGAAGATAATTCTCTGTGTAAACACTCCGTTTCCTTGTTCTAAACCGTAGGTGACCTTGCAGAAGCACTCAGACTATCAGAGCACCTTCTAAATATCAAACACCATCAAGGAGATTGAAAGGGTGATTATGAAATGATAGCCACTGAAGTGGAGGAAGGGTTTATATTCCAGGCTAATTCCGTGTGAAACTGCTCTCCTTTCTTGAGAATGTGTGTGGGGGCGGGGGGAGGGAGGGGAGTGGATATATACAAAATCACAAGTGAACTACGTTTTGTAGTGAATTAATCACAATCACACCCAGTTTTAAACACATCAGAGAGTATTAACATTCTGATTATATGAGACAGTTGACTGGATGTATGTATTTCTGTGAGCAACTGAAAAGAAAAGGTTTTACTCACTTGTTTCACTGCTCTTAGTTTTCAATAATATTGTGATTTTGCTGACAGAAGTTGATTGCTGAATTGATTGAAGTGTCGTGGTTTACACATTTTTATGGACATGTAAAATTGTTTTATACCCTTTTCAACCCTATAATCCCATTATGAATTACTTTATATTTTTCTGCTATGTAATGTATTTTTCTAAGCATTCTTCAACAGCCACTTCCTCCCCCATGTAACCTTCTGGTGGTATAGCTTCAGAAGAATTGTGTTTAAATAGTGATTTATGAACATAAAGAGTTGATAAGCATATTTGAATCCTCACAGTGTAGAAATGTCTATATGTTCATTTTAGTATAAGAAGATTGCTAATCTTCACGGTGATCCTGAGGAGAAAAAGGGGACCAAGTTCAGCTCTTAGGGGCAAATACATTTTTTTCTTTCCTCTTCTTTAAAAATTGGCCTCAACATAACAGCAGGATTTTCTGTGATTCTTGCATTTATGTATTCTGTTTTAGCTCTCCAAAGTTCAACAAATATAATTCTGCTTGCATTCTAATTACTATTTAATATCTCAGAGCCTCTGAATTATGCTTTTTGCTTAATAACTGTTTAACTCAATTTGTTTTTCATAATGATTCAAAGAATTTGTCACTGGAGTTTGCCATGTATGGAGTCTGTTCGCTCCATTTTGGAATTGTTTCATTTAGTAAAACATGGTGATATTTGTGTCTAACAAAACTGCTAAATTAATCTTTTGTTTGTAGAGTTATGTTTCCATTTTATATTTATTAACAGCAGAATTAAAGCTTCCATTCTCATTAGAATTTTACCTAGAACTGCTAGGAGTACCAGCCTCTGATTGGATGAGATATCTTTTGACTGAAATTTGTAGTCCCAACTCTGAGACTTTCAGAAAACTCCTTATGTGGTCTGACCATCATTCTCTGTATAAAGGACTGTTGGACTGGATGAAAACTCTTGTCTATAATAGTTTTAATACTATTTGTCAGTGTTCTTCACAGACTAGAATGAACCTAGTTTTTTTAATGGATATGTTTGAATGCAATGAACCTTGTTTTTTTTAATGGACAATTATTAATTTTTTAATATATTAATTTATCTGGCTGTGCCAATTCCTAGTTGTGGCATGTGGGATCTTTGATCTTAGTTGAGGCATATAGGATCTAGTTCCCTGAGCAGGGAGTGCACCCAGCCCCCTGCATTGGGAGCACAGAGTCTTAGCCGCTGGACCACCAGGGAAGTCCCTGAACTTTGTGTTAGTGAATAAAATAGATACATCCACATATAAAGCTGGGAATTTAAACTCCCTTGGAGTGACTCAGTGTATCAGTCAATGATATTTTTTCATTTGTCTCTCTTCTCTGCCCAAACTTCTGGGTTAATATATTTCTAATCTTTGTCTCGGCCTTAGGTTTCCTGAGTGCAAGGGCTTTGTTTTATTTATATCTATATTCCCGTCTACCCAACCTAATTTATACAAAAAGTTCATTTAGCTTTCAAAATGATGATGTCTATGATTAGTTTAACCTAAAAAAAATCACAGTAAATTTGCTTTCTTATGAAGTTGTCCACTCTAAACTTGGGAACACTATCATATTAAAAGTGACTTTGAGTTAGCTTTACTAGCATTAGAAAAGGAAAATACACCACAGGAAGTAATCTAACCACTGGGAAAAATCTGAAAAACCAATGAAAGAAAGCAGAGTAAATTGATATTGGTATGAATAGTTTCACTCTGACACTTGAGAGGGAGATTAGGCAGCTGATTAGCCTCTGATATGATGGCAGTATTTCTTATGTATTCACAATATGTCCTATATTTTACTAAATGCTTACACTTCCAAATTGCCAGATTGTTTTTCGTTTGAAGTACTTGAGTTTTTAAATTATGTAGATAAGGATTCTCAAAGAAAAGTGGCATAAAGAGAAAAAAATAGCTCTGATATTCTAATATTTTTGTTCATAAATTAAAATGTTTATACCCTTTATGATGGATATTGCTTTCCCTTATTTCAGCCTTTTCAGGTACAGGTCTCTAGTTTTGCTGGTTAATGCTATGAAATGGTATTCTAACCATTACAGCCAGAGGACTTCTCTGGCTTAAATATATTTCATGCTTTCTCTTTCTTCCATGTCTTGTTAGTTTGGGCAAAGGTGAAATCCAAAATATGACGCCTAGAATTAGTCATGTTTGTATGACCATAGGGAGCTTATGTTGAAACATGGTGATTGCTCATCAAAATATTACACAGCATAAACAAAAATATCTTGTCTGGGTAGACGTGATTTTGGCTGAGCATGGTCAGGCTTGTGACCTAAAGATACGCGGGACTCTAATGGAAGCAGGTTAGGGTGGATCAAGAGGAGCCGGAAAACAAGAGGCAGAGTAGGGAGAAAACCCAGCTGGGTGGTGGGAAAGTAGGAACCGGATTCCAATCTAAGGGCCAGCAGTAGAGGACAGACAAAAGGGAGAAGGTTCAGGAGGTTTACCCTGGATGCAGGAAGAGGGAGATACTTACATAGGACCTTACGGCAGGAGGGAAGGTTTCAGTTACACACAGGATCTCCTTCTTGAGTAGCAAGGGGTGGTAATATCCCCCTTTTTTACTTCTACTCTGTGGACTTTCTGGAGGTTGAAGGAAAACACTCCCACATACTCCTTCAGGGTGTGTCACTGAACAGATATGAGTATTTTTCATGTGCCAGGTTCACTAATCATCATCGTATCAGCAAGAGTTTAGTCATTCCCTCAAAACTTTCTCAGCTGCACAGCCCAAGTTACCCAAGTCTGTATCAAGGAGGTGTATGCAAGCCACTAAGCTGTTGCTGGAAATAGAACTGTGAAGGATGTCTCAAACAGCACAAGGTTTACTTGGGTATCAAGTTCAAGCATTCTGTCTTGGTCCATATTGAGTCTGTTCATTAAGTACTGACCGTGATGAAAAGATGTTGTCATTCCCTATCTCTGGGGTGACTACATATATATGTGAGATAGCATGGACAAGTCCAGCTTTACAACCGGTCCTGGTATCATTATTAGGGACATCCATTTTGTTTTGGAAAGTGTCCTGCTTTCCATAATAAGCTGTGCGGTCATCCTACCTACTCCAAGCGTCACTCTGCTTACTCTCTTCACATAAACACATACCTCATTTTAATGGTTATCATGTGATATTGCAGCATACTTCTTTTCTGTCTTCCCATCAGTGATGATTTCATCTTTGTTAACCTACTCTGTGTTCAGCTGAGTATTGACTGAGTGGATATGTGAGTCATTGATAAAAAATCATTTTTTTTTCTGTACTTTGGTGAAGTGTGAAGGAAGTATGGACAACCGTAAAGGAGAAGGATTGCCTCAAAACACCGTGAAGCTGACTGGGGAGAGCAAAGCAGTAGTAGGAGAGTAGTCCAAAGGTGCAAACCACAGACGACCACCATGAACATTCAGAAGAAGCGTCCGTTAGCTAAATACCATTCTCATCCAGTTCAGTTCAGTTCAGTTCAGTCGCTCAGTCATATCCAGCTCTGTGACCCCATGAGTCGCAGCACGCCAGGCCTCCCTGTTCATCACCATCTCCCGCAGTTCACTCAGACTCACGTCCATCGAGTCGGTGATGCCATCCAGCCATCTCATCCTCGGTCGTTCCCTTCTCCTCCTGCCCTCAATCCCTCCCAGCATCAGAGTCTTTTCCAATGAGTCAACTCTTCGCATCAGGTGGCCGAAGTACTGGAGTTTCAGCTTTAGCATCATTCCTTCCAAAGAAATCCCAGGGTTGATCTCCTTCAGAATGGACTGGCTGGATCTCCTTGCAGTCCAAGGGACTCTCAAGAGCCTTCTCCAACAGCACAGTTCAAAAGCATCAATTCTTCGGTGCTCAGCCTTCTTCACAGTCCAACTCTCACATCCATACATGACCACAGGAAAAACCATAGCCTTGACTAGACGGACCTTAGTCAACAAAGTAATGTCTCTGCTTTTGAATATACTATCTAGTTTGGTCATAACTTTTCTTCCAAGGAGTAAGCGTCTTTTAATTTCATGGCTGCAGTCACCATCTGCAGTGATTTTGGAGCCCCAAAAAATAAAGTCTGACACTGTTTCCACTGTTTCCCCATCTATTTCCCATGAAAGACAGGACCGGATGCCATGATCTTCGTTTTCTGAATGTTGAGTAGGAAGTTAAATCTCTCTTGGATACTTCAGGTTATGCTGAGTGAAATTAGTGACCCATTTGTAGCCATTCATCTATCTCTTTTCAAAAACAGCTAGTTATATCATCCAATTCAGGTCAAATAGCTTGTTAAGTAGAGTTTATCTTGGATGGAAGTATTGAAAAGGGGGAAATTACCCATCGCTTAAAGCTATATTAAGAAAGTTAGGCCCTTACTGCAAGTGGTGCTTCATCAGCATGACTGCATACTTTTCTTACCATTTTTAGCTTCACAGACTCTTTTAATTGAAACCCAATATGTGTTTATTGCTGACACATGGTAAACATCTTGCTTATACTGTACATAGATCCGTCTCTAAAGCCAATAGTCTTACATTGTTTGTTTCCTAATTAGCACGGATACTATATGAAAAATGCAAGAGACATCTGTTAGGTGGAGATGCCTATCATTTCTAATTGATTTTTTTTTTAATTGCCTGGATAACCCAGAGATATTGATGGTTTTGACGTGTCTTGGGGATTCCTTTAATGAGCACAATGTCTTTGTGCATTTAACACTAATTTAGAAGTATTTTTAGTAAGTTCTCCATTCACCTCGCATAGAGCATGGTGGCAGGACTGAGTAGCAGCAATCATATGTTTTTGTCTGTCATGATCTAGAGTTTGAAATTATCATGGGTGTCAGGATATCAGCAGTGTGTAAGCTACCTGGTACAGAGAACTAGTTGCAAAATATATAACAGACTGTGAAGTCTTTTAAAAAATCATTAACTGTTCTATAGCAGAGCTTGAAGAGTAGACTTCAGATCATGTACAGAATCGTGTTAAAAGTAAGATACGTTGTTTCTGTGTTTTAGCCACAAAAGTTACTGGCCTATGCACTGTATTTGTAGTTCTGTACAATGCCCTCCCTGGCATCTCCCCTGTACAGGCAAGCTTTACGTACACCGGCCTTACATCCATAATGAACTTTATGGCCCTGTGCTAGCATCACACGCTAACTAGTCATTTGCTTTCTCTTTGACCTACTGGGAAGTCTACCCTCTGAAATCAAGGCTTTCCTAAATTCATCTTTGTATTTCTAATGCTTGGAGGATTATCTGGCATATCAAAGGAGCTCACTCAATAATTTACAAATGAATAAAATCCTGGGCAAGCTATGATAAGCTTGTATCCTCATCTATAAAATGAAGCTGATAGTATCTAACCCACATTGCTTTTGTGAAACAAATACTTCACACAAAATATTTAGCTCCATATCTAAAATACAGTAAGAACATCAGAGAATTAAGAGCTGTCTTTTTAGCATGAATCTGCATAATTTTCTTTTTTGGTACTTGTATATACCTATCCCTGGATTTAGCCATTGGCTTCCCTTGTGGCTTAGAAGTGAAGAATCCGCCTGCCAATGCAGGAGACCCAGGTTCAATTCCTGGGTCAGGAAGATCCCTTGGAGAAAGAAATGGCAACCCATTCCAGTATTCTTGCCTGGGAAATCCCATAGATAGAGGGGCCTGGTGGGCTACATTCGATGGGGTTCCAAAGAGTTGGACACGACTTAGTGACTGCACAACAAACAAAACAACAGCCTATGGCCTCAGAAAGGATTAGTGTTATTTTAACAGGAAAGCAAAGAGGAAGGATTTCATTCTCTGTGACCGCTGTCAATTACAGGGAGATGCTGATATGTGTATTCAGAGTCAACTCTGTTCCACTTGCAACATCCTTTGATTCACAGACAACTTGTCAACTAGTCATCACAACATACTCTGAATTCAGAATTATCATCTGCATTTGACAAAGCAGGATACCATCCGAGAGATGAGCTCAAGTGTTGATGAGAGATTGATACCTGAAAACCACTTCTCCCAGAATCATGTTCCTTAGGGTCCAGCCAGAAGAAATGGCTGTGTTCCAGGCAAGGAGAAGACCTGAGAGAAGCCACTGTGACTCCAAAGAAATTTGAGTTTATGTTCTATATAATCTTTAAATCAAACCTAAAGAGAATTAGACGGGATTTTGTTAAATTTAATCTAATTCCCTGACCTCATTCATGTCAATGATGAACTGTTCAGTGTAAATTTCTTTTATCTTTTCTTTTAATTTCTCCTCTTTCCTTACCAAGAAAACTTGCAGATTTCTTAATTCAAAGCCAAATAATAACAGTAGCTACCATTTGCTTGGCACTTTTGTCTAGCAGCAGCCATTTTTTCTGAATGCCAAGCCTGTAAGGTAACCGTCATCTTTATTTCACACATAAATAAACTGAAGCCTGGAAGCAGGAGTAGTTTATCCAAGATCTCCATTTCGTAGGGGGCAGCCTCTTCCCTGTGACTTGGAAATTTCTTTGCATTACATCATGCTTCATCTATGTCAGAATCTTTCCACGGAGTATAGTCAGAAATCTAGCCAAAGCAATTAACAAGCAAGCAAAAGTGAGACTGGACAGTCTTGTATCAGAAAGTAAGGATGTGTTCACCAGTAGATGGAGGTGTCTCAGAAAAACATGGGAGTTTGAGAAGGTCCTGCTCACTTCTCATTTCGCTTCCTCCTCCTGCTGCTCCTTGTCATTATCACCACATATAATGCATTGCTTCTAGTCTCTACATGCATTTGTTTTGTATTCATTGTCTCTGCTATTTATTTTTATCTTTAACGTGCTTTACACCTCTGTGCTGGAATTCATTGTCTGGTTCTGACATTCATCTGCCTACTGACTATCTATTCAAACTCTAGATCAACACTAGAGCCTCTCTCCTCCTAAAGGATCCTCCTTGGCTACTCCATGTGGAGTAAAGGGCTTCTCTTCAGTCTTCACAGAGCGCATTCCAAGCATTTACCTTCCAGATATAATCAACCATTGTCGATTCACCCTCATCTTGGACTCAGAGTTCCTTAAGAGCTATGATGGTTAGTTCTACGTGTCAACTTGGCAAGGCCATGGCACCCAGATATTTGGTCAAACGTTATTCTAGATGTTTCTGTGAAATAATTTTTAGATGAGATTAACATTAAATCACCAGATTATGAGTAAAGCTGGGCTTCCTTGGGGCTCAGCTGGTTAAGAATCTACCCATAATGCAAGAGACCTGGGTTCAATCCCTGGGTTGGAAAGATCCCCTGGAAAAGGGAAAGGCTACCCATTCCAGTATTCTGGCCCAGAGAATTCCAAGACTGTATAGTCCATGGGGTTGCAAAGAGTCATACACAACTGAATGACTTTCACTTTTGCTTTGAGTGAAGCAGATGATCTTCCATAATGTGGGTGGGCCTCATCTAATCAGTGGAATGCCTTAATAGAAAAAGACTGATTTTCCTAGATGAAGAGGAAATTCTACTAGCAGTCAACTCTTGGATTTGAACTGCAGCATCAAATCTTCTTTAGCGTGCTGGAGTATCCTGCATATTTTGGACTTTGCATGAGCCCATTTCTTAAAATAAATCTCTTTAGATAGACAGATAAAGAGAGAGATGGATAGGGATATCTCCTTTTTTTTCAGTCTTTCTGAAGATCCTGATTGTTAAAGAAAATCTCTATCTTATCATCTTTGTGTTCTTAGATATGAGATAGAGCCTGACACACAGCAGTTTCTCAATAAATAATCAAAAAATGAAAGAATGAGAGATTTTCACAAGAAAGCAAAAAAAAAAAAAGGTGATGAGTACTGAGTGATGTAGAAAAATCATGTATATAATATGTGATTTTATATTTTTATGTGACCAACCATACATAGATATGATAATATATGTATTATAACAAGGGCAAGTAATTAGATTTGTCTAAGGTATATGAAAATAGTTTTAATATGAAACACCTTAAAAATCCTGTTCTACAATATGTTAATGTGTAACAGTCATGCCCAACTCTTTGTAACCCTGTGGACTGTAGCCCACCAGGCTCCTCTGTCCATGAGATTCTCCAAGCAAGTATACTGGAGTGGATTGCCATTCCCTTCTCCAGGGTATCTTCCCAACCTGGGGATCAAACCCTGGTCTTCTGCATTACAGGCAGATTTTTTACCCTCTGAGATACAGGGAAGCCCTAAGATATAACCATGTGCAGGCAAAAAAAAAAAAGGTATTTTTTGTCCATATATGGAAAAGATGGATGCAGTCTCTAAATGACTACTCAAGGTAACGTGAAGAAGAAGGAATCACAGAAATCCCGAAGGGCTTAGATGTGTGGAATAATTCATTATTTCTCTATGTGGAAATCAGGCTGCAATAGGCAGTTGGAATCTTGGCCTGGCTAAACACCTGGAAAGCATTGTGACATTGTCTATTGGCCCTGCCTGTATACATTATGCTATATTTGCGTAAAAGGTGTAAATCATTATTCCTGAAGGGGAGTAGGGAGGGAGGGGGACAGAGAGAGGGGATTTACTTGTATTTATAGGGTTCTAACTAATATACTTAAAGATACTGCTCTGGGGCAAATGTCAAAGTTTCTTAACTAAGCCTTTAATTTCACTTAATGTCAATAGAATTTATTGATATATTTTATTTATTATGAGTCATGATTGAATTCAATCTTGTCAACAGTGTATTGCCCAAGGAGCCAGCTAACTGAAGACTTTGAGCTCTTCATTTCTACCTCTGTGATAGAAATCCTTATCTGTTTCAGGTTTTTCAGATACTATGCAGAGAAATCCTTCTTTTGATTCCTAATGTTGTGTTGGTCTACAGACAACCACAATTGCTCAACAAAGCAATCCATGTTATTCACTTGGCTACTTTGGAAAACAAAAAGGATATCTCCTTTGTTTTTGATCATGCTCCTTGTTAATGAACCAAATACAGTTTTAAGAGATAAGGAAGGAGGCTGTTACATTAGCATCCTTTTAAAGCCACATCTCTACAGAGCTAGGTTTCTAACTGAAAGAAATGTGCCATGTAAAGAAATTTAAGTTTTCTGGTTGCCTTTCTTTAAAAAGCTATCTTTTATACTTTGAAAGAAAGTGAAAAAAAAAATATGCTGTTTCTCCCTCCCTCACTCTCTTATACACATACACACACAGTCACACACACCTTACCTCATTACACAAGGCTTTTTTATATTTAATGTTTTCCTGATTTTATTTACATCAGAATATACATTCCAAATTCAATTCCAATAAGAGTGAAGCAAGGTATGCATAGAACATAAGATGGCAAATTTTGCAGTGATCTTTTCATTAATAGAATCCAATCCCCACACATGTTGTCTTAGAAATAAAGCTGGTATGACAGCAAAAGAGAAAACAACTCATTTCTTTTCAGCCTAATCGACTTAGGGAAAGCAATAATCCTTTGCTAATTTCTTCCATCAGAGCAAGCATATGTTGTAAAGAATCACATTTAGAACAAAACTAAGCTACATTAAATGCAAGAAGTAATGCAGAGAATAGTTTGCTTTCTGAGTATGTTAGATTTTCAGGGTTCAGAAAGAAGGCCTTTTTGTAAGACATATGAACACGTTCTAAACAGAGGCCACAGATTCTTGACAGATTCCAACCATGCCATTTCAGAGTATTTCAGTGTGATACTGACTCTTCCTTCATGGACTGTGTAGTTTCAATGTGGCAACTTGGGTTGCAAGAAAATAAAATTGTGGAAAATTTGTTTAAAGTGATAGAAGTATCTCATATTGTGTCAGCTGGTTCTTCTATAGAGCAAACCATCCCCAAACCTAGCTCATTTGTCTCCGTCTGTTCGGGCTGCTCTGTCAAAGCGTACCCTAGACTGGGAAGCTTAAGCAAGAAACATTTAATTTTCATAGGTCTGGAAGCTAAGAAGTACAAGATTAAGATGCTAGCAGATTCGGTGTTTGGTGAGAACCTAGTTCCTGCTCATAGCTCTCCTTCTTCTTACTTCATCCTCACATAGCGGGAGGACCAAGGAGCTCTCTGGGGTCTCTTATATAAAGGCACTACCCATTTATGAGGGCTCCACCCTGATAAACTAATCACCTCCCAAGACCCCATCTCCAAATATTCTCACATCGGAGATTAAGTTTAGATGTATGAATTTCAGGGGAACACTAGCACTCAGTCTCAGTTCAGCTTAGTTCAGTCGCTAAGTTGTGTCTGATTCTTTGCGACCCCATGGACTGCAGCATGTTAGGCCTCCCTGTCCATTACCAACTCCTGGAGTTGACGCAAACTCATGTTCATTGAGTTGGTGATGCCATCCAACAATTTCATCTTCTGTCGTCCCCTTTTCCTCTCACCTTCAATCTTTCCCAGCATCAAGGTCTTTTCCAATGAGTTAGTTCCTCACGTCAGGTGGCCAAAGTATTGGAGTTTCAGTTTCAGCATCAGTCCTTCCAATGAATATTCAGGACTGATTTCCTTTAGGATGGACTGGTTGGATCTCCTTGCAGTCCAAGGGACTCTCAAGAGTCTTCTCCAACACCACAGTCCAAAAGCATCAATTCTTTGGTGCTCAGTTTTCTTTATAGTCCAACTCTCAGATCTATACATGACTACTGGAAAAACCAAAGCTTTGATTAGATGGACCTTTGCTGGCAAAGCAATGTCTCTGCTTTTAATATGCTGTCTAGGTTGGTCCTAACTTTTCTTCCAAGGAGCAAGGGTCTTTTAATTTCATGGCTTCAGTCACAATCTGCAGTGATTTTGGAGCTCTTCAAAAAAAAAATCTGTCATTGTTTCCACTGTTTCCCCATCTATTTGCCATGAAGTGAATGGGACCAGATGCCATGATCTTCATTTTCTGAATGTTGAGCTTTAAGCCACCATTTACCCTCAGTCCATAGTAGCCTTTTTAAAAATTATTTATTTATTTCTTTGGCTATTCTTGGCTTAGTTCCAACACACGTGGTCTTCCGTTGTTGTTGCAGCATGCAAAATCTTTAGTTGGGTCATGTGGGATCTAGTTCCCCAATCAGGGATCAAACCTGGGTCCTCTGCTTTGGGAGTGCAGCATCTTAGCCACTGAACTACTAGGGAATCCTGATAGTAGTCTTTAAGGAAGAAACATTTATAGATATCAAAGGCCAGCCAATTAGGGCTCATGGGCCGAATCTGACCAGGAGACAGTTTTAGTACAAATCAAGAGCTCAGAATGGTTTTCCCATTTTTTTAAGCATTATATACAAACAGTGAAGAATATGAGATATATGGCTCACAAAGTGTAAATGATTATCTGGCCTTTTCCAGCAAAACTGTGCCCACTTCTGATTTGGAGCATGCCTTTCTTGTCAGAAGCTTGCACTGCTCTCAGCAGTGGGGTTCTTTCGGTCTCTGCTAGGCTCTAGCCACACGTCCGTGATGGTGGCCTGGCAGCCACATGGCTCTGCTTCTGAGGGTTAGTGGCTGTTGACTGAGGTTGGGTTTGAGAGTCACTTGGCTGCATGCCTGTTACCATCACAAAAGTAACCTGGACCAGTTTTGGTGGTGGCTGGCAGAGCTCCAAGGAGTAGAGAAGTACACTCAGCCTCTTGAGGCTGCACTTGGAGGTGTCACAGTGGAACTTCCTTCACATTCTACAGGCCAAAGCATTACTGAGCCACACTCAAATCTGCTTGTCCACATATAGTTAAGTCAATCTACTGACGCCGGGCTGTGGTAAAGGAAAGCACAGCATTTATCCCCAGGTAACAAGCAAAGAGTCCAAGTAGCTAGTGCTTAGAAGGCCTGAACTCCATGAAAGCTTTCAGGGAAAGGTTTTAAAGATGGAGTGAGGGCAGGGATGTGTAGAATGTATGATGAGCTCTAGTGGATGTTTTCTGATTGGGAGTCAACATCATCAACCTTCTGGTTACAAGCAATCTGGGGTCTACATGCCTATGGGCAGCCTACAGTTCACTTCTTCCACCTGTTGGGGGTTCCATATCTGCAAAAGCAGCTCAAAGGAGACTCGGGATACTGCCTATTTCCCTTGAGGAGTAACTAGAGGTGCCTCACTTTGTTTAATGACTAAACTAGTATTATTTCATCTTGCTTGACTGTCTTGCTTGCTTTCTGTATTGTTTCTCTTCTCTGATTAAATTTACTCTTTGGAAATGTGGGAAGACCTTGGAGGCTAAAGTTTGTTTTATAGGCAAGAGGCAGGTGGAGGACATGGGATGGGGTGGTCTATCCTAGAAGGCCCCATAGGATCCTACCTGGTTATAGAAGTAGATTAACAGACCAGAGAGAAGGAGGATCATAATTCCTTTTAGGTTTTTGTTTTTTGGCCATGCTGCATCACATGTGGGATCCCAGACCAGGGATTGAACTTGTACCCTCTGCATTGAAAGTGCAGTCTTAACCACTGAACCACCAGGGAAGTCCCATGTGTAGCTGTGTTTGCAGATGACCACACACAAAAACCAAGAGCAAAAATCTCAAGAGCAGTGGACCTTTACCTGGAACTGTATTGAAAAGGAAGAAAGCTCTCAGCTACCTACAGTGCGGCTCAGCCCCATGGCTCTCTTGCTTGCTGATTTACCCTTTCTTGCTTCCTTGTCTCTGCACCTCTTGGTCCTTGATCTCTTCTGCGGTCTACGTGCCTGTCTCACTCTAGCCTTCTGCAGTCCATATTCTTGGCATCTCTTAACAGAGTTAGTAAACCTGCCTATCCCAGCCTGGAAGCCATGAGTTCACATAGTGCCGCTGCGAGAATTAGGGAGAGGTGTTCTTTGTCTGTTAAACACACTTAGCAAGTGAAATTGTTGTTTCTTTGCTCAGTTGTGTCTGACTCTTGCAACCTCATGGACTGTAGCTCCTCTATCCGTGGGATTTCGCAGGCAGGTATACTGGAGTGGGCTGCCATTTCCTTCTCCATGGAAAGTGAAATACAGGCTGGATTTCAGACAGACTCGCTGTATAGAGGAAAATCTGCAAACATTTTCAGAAACCTGTGTCCAAGCCTGTTTCCAGAGCTCTATGTGCTCACTTTGAGAATCGCCTGGGACTGACTCTGCAGAGAGTCTGATTGTGTCCTGTTTCAAGTAGCTATTCCTAGTCCAGTGATGTGGAGCTCATGGGATGACAGGTAACAAGCATTCGGTGTCCCAGAGGAACACGGTATCAGCACAAACTCTGAGAAACAGGAGCAGTGAGATTTTTAAGAGAGTAAAGGATGAAAAACAAATGGCTTGGACTCTTGAGCATAGTTTGTGCTGGAAATTGGAAGAAAGCTCAGTTTTATTTTATATTTACTGAGGGATTGTAAATGAAACAATAACACATTCCTATCTCTGCTATATATGCTATGTGTTATCACATCAAAATAACATATGCCATACTTAGTCTAGAACAAGCTTGGTTAAAGAAAAAGGCTTTGCTTCCATAACTTTCTCACCAGTACACCTGAATATTGATATAAATTTTAAAATAGCGTCCTCTCAATTCATGTGTCATTACACCGATATCTGAAGGAATTTAACACCTGAGAAATTAAATGAAAAAACACAGAGATGAGATAAATGGTACTAGGCACATGACTTTGCAATGAAAACAATGTAAATTTCCTAGACAGTTTACTCACACATAATTGCATGTAATTAAAATGTCTGTAAGATGTATGAATTTTCAACTAATGGAAACATTTCATTAGTCCTAAGTAAGAAAACAGGCTAGCTAACTAGTATAACTTTCCCTGCTTTGTCCAAGTTCCACTGGTACTCTTCTGAGTGATCCAGGCTCTGTTCATCCTCTTTCCGTTGGTGCTGAGAAATCAGTATTTGCTCTTATGCTGTCCTATTCCCATGGTCATTTCTGCTATCTTTAGTTTCTAAATGCCTTGTTCAACCACAAAATGTAACTTTAAAGTACAAGTATTTCTTTAGGGAATCTTGTTCCTGTAAGATACTGGGGATGGATTCTCATTCGGTTGTTGCATGAGGGCAGAGGAAGAATTTGCTTATGACTAACTCTGTAGCCAAAAAATCAATAGCTACTCAGTGTTGGTTTCTATAGTTTTGCAGTGTTACATCTTTGGCAGCAAAAACTCGGAGATCTTACTCTCAGAGCACTCCATGTCCCTTGTTGCAAAAGCTGGGTCCATTTTCATTCTTCTGTGTCCTTGATAAGTTTTTCAAGTTACTTTACGGATACACTGAGAAGTGTGATTTTTGGCCAACAGAGCTGACTTTGGATCCAAGTTCCATGACTTGTAGAGCTGAGTAAAGTTTAAATAAAACAGTTATGTCCTCTAAATCTCCATTTCCTCACCTGCAAAATGGAAGTGAAATATGTATCTCCTAAGGCTGTTGGGACAATCAGAAAGGAATTTATATTAATCAGCCTATGTCTGGAACAATTTTACTGGGAAGTATTTCACTTCATATTTTAAAGTCTATGTGGGGAAAACTCTTGTACTTTCTCCCCGTAATATTTTCATAGAGGTCAACCAGAGACTGTGCTGCTAGCAGACTTAATGAATGAGCATCTTAATTCTTCCACCTCTTGTTCAATGCTTCATCTTTATGATTCAGCCACATGTTGAAGAAACCAAACACATCCAACTCAACCATTTATTTGTTTTCTCAGATTGCAAAGCATCCAAAGGTAGGCAGTCCAGGGTTAGTGCTGTGGCTTCCAGAATACTCCTTTTGCCTTTTTGCTCTGCCATCCTTGGTCCTTGGACACAGAATGGCTGCAGAGCTTCTGGGCATTGTGTCTCCCTTCCAGGCTGGAAAAAAGGATGCCAACCAAACTTATCAATATATATCTGTGCAAAATAGCCTCCTTCCCTGTCCAGGCCAGTCATCTGCTCAAGTCACATGGTGATACCTATAAAATTTTTTGTTTGTTGTCTTTTTGAAGGTGAGCATATATTTTTACCAAATACCATTGGCATTCTTGCTAGCAGGACAGAAACGGAAAGTAGTTATTCATAGATAACTAGCAGTTTTTTGACATACATGCCTACAGACACTTTAAAGCCAGTTTCTCCAGAAAAAAATGTATATACTTCTTATCTTCTGAGGAAACTGAATTTGTGATATTCTCCAACTAGAATAATTCAGACTTTGGGAAATACAGTGATGAATCAAGCCCTGTCCATGTGCTGAGTTGTAAGAGAAAGAAAAGGATTGTCGTCTCTGTGGAAGAGCTGGAGTTCCCTTAAACATGGTAGGACTATTCGCACACTGTAGGTATAAAATTAGGCAGTATGGCAGGGTATCAAGACTGAGAATGAAAATAAATCTACAAAGAAAACCACGTGAGATGGTCTTACATTTTAGAGCATGTTTACCCTCTTGAACTGTGTGGAAAGTCAGAGTAGTTTTTCTACTTAAAGTATCATTAAAGTATTAAGTAGTGGCAGTCTGATATGATGGGGTAGGGAATAAAGTTTTGAGATACTTAAAAAACACTCTGGTCTATTACAAGTTTTCTTCCCTGCCTGACACTTGAGATGGATTATCAGCAGTCTCTTAAAGGAGCTGTTCGTAGTAACTTTAAGAAGTTCCTAGTGGTGCAGTATGAGATGATCAGAGACAAAATGATTGTGGGGAGCTTACAGGGGTAGGCTGCTGCCAGGTCAGTGGTTCAGGAACTGTGACAAGCTCCATCTCTCCCGAGACAAACCAGAGGAAGGTATTTCTTGATAAGATGGAAGCCAGTGTGGGGGTACAGCAGTATAAGGAGCAAGGTCTTAGAAAGAGTCAAGAACTGGGCATCAGATCCTGCACTGGCATCACTAGGAAGGTGTCCCTGTTTTTCCCAGCCACAGGTTCTACTTCTGCTTAATCAATGCGTGAAACCAGATCAGCCCCAAATTCTTACCTGAAGGGTTACCTCCCCCGACCCCACGCCTCGGGATTCTAATGTTTAATGTATTGGTTGGCCAAAAGTACGTTCAGATTTTTCCATAACGTTTGTGATGACTTTTAAAAGGGTCCAGAGTGCTGTAGACCATTTGTTCCAGTTTGCTTCTCAGCCTGGGTTGGAATTGGCTCGTCTGGCAGCAGGAGAAAGCTCTGTGTCTTTGTGTGCATGTCCTGTGGATGACGGTATGAAAACTGTCATCATCTGGTACTCCCCTTTCTACTTCCTGATGGAGATACCATTTCACTCATTCTGTTGATACAACTATTTGTCAGTATATGTTCTAGACCAGGGGTCCCCACCCCCAGGGCCAAGGACCAGTACCAGCCCATGGCCTGTTAGGAACCTGGCTGCACAACAGGAAGTGAGCAGCAGGTGAAACCAAAATCACACACCCACCCCACCCGCCCAGCCTCCGTCTATGGGAAAGTTGTCTTCCGTGAAACTGCGCCCTGGTAACATAAAGTTTGCAGAATGCTGCTCTAGACAAAATGGTATAGAAAGACTACCAGAGCAAAGCTGACTGGGTAATCATTAGCTGTAGTATAAATTCTAGAAAAATTGCTACTAACATTTTCTTAAAGTACAGATGAAGGGAAGTTATGTTTATCTGGCCACTTAAATCTTCATTAGGAAGGTGGTCTTTGAACTGAGTTTTAGAATATGTGTAGAAGTTTAGCAGGTACATAAGGTTGATGCTGTGTTCCAGGTTGAGAGAAAAATGATAGAAAAACATGGAGTTAGGAATTAAAAGATTAAAACAGGACAGTGCAGGGACAGATTCATAGTGTTAACTGAGAAAAGACTTAGAGGTAACTGCTTTAGTTTTTTCCCTCCCTTCCTTCCCCTCTTCCATCCTCCTTTTGTCCTTCCCTCCCTGCCTTCCTCCTCCCTTCCTTTGGTTTTCTTTTTAAGCAATAGGTAAGCTGACTCAAGGAAGGAGAAGGAATTTATCAAAGGTCACATTGTTCATTGCCAGCAGCTAGAAATCGTGCTGATTCTACTGACTTCCAGCTGCCGCTGAACATGAGAAGGAGTCAGAGCAGGAAGCACCTTGAATTCTACAGCAAACAATTAGACTTAGTCCTGGGAGCAGTCAGAAGCCAAAGGAATAGCACAGCCTGGCTTGCAGTTTAAAAAGATAATCCTAGAACTAGAGGGAAGAATATGAGGGTGTTGAGGTTAGTAAGAAAACGATAGTCATTTTCCAGGCAAGGTCTAAGGAATATCACTGAGAAGGCATGGGAGTTCGATGCCAATGCAGTGAAGAGAGTTGTCTAAGTGCTATCATATTTCACGTATGGAATCTGAAAACCTTTGCTACAATACTCCATTCTCTGTAGATCCAGTCTTTTAAGAAACTCTACAATCGAATAGTAGTGACTGTTTATAAAATCCTGACAGTGTAGGAAACTGAATGTGTTTCCTTTTCCGTGTTCATTTATGGAAGAGAACGTTAGCACACTGAGAGGATGGACTTGTCAAATACTGTCTTTCCTTGTTCTGTTGGTAGAATGCTGGCTGAACCCAGGACTATTGAAATTGAAACATTACTGAAACACATTATCAAATATCCGTCCCCAGCCTGTGTGCTAGATGATTTAATATTCCCTACCTTCTCTCCCTACTGTCAGACCTATCAACCTTCCTGATTCTACTGTCATCCCTATCAACCCAAATCATTTTTCGTTTCTCCTGTCATTTCAGAAAACGAATATATGTATTAAGACAACAAAAGAAACAATTGGATCATATATCTAAAGAGTCCTAGTGACTGTGCTAATTTCTCAGCTAAGTCCTGCACCATTTTATTGCCCGTCTAGCATGTTACCACAAGTCACTTCCCCAAACATGTTTTCTATCCTTCAATAGCGAGCTGCGTACTTCTAAGCTTCTGTTTTCTAATTTGGATGAATGAGTGAACTTGGCCAAGGGGATGCACTGTCAGAGCTGATTGATGTTGTTGTCAATCCAAACTGCTTAGCTCTGCAGCTGACAGTATCTTTACATGCCCATTGTTCAGAGTTCAGAAAAACACTGTCTGTTCTATTGTGCAGACAGACTCAGGACCCAGATTTCCTGGGCTGCGGTGGTTCTTTTCCCTGTGCAACCAGCTTTCCTACAATAATGAGTGACTCCGCTGCAGAGGTTTTTGGAAGCCTCACAGAAAAGGACAAAGCAGTTTTTACAAATGTGAGTCAATAAGCTAGAGGAAGATGATCTGAAGGTTTAAATACCCACCAGCCATTTTTATTTCCATAGAATAAACTCGAGCACTAATGAGAGACATTGGTTTATTTCTTCCTTTTTAGCATAAACCATGAAAACCATAGATCTCCTCTCTCAGACAAGACAGAAAGAGCAGCAAGTTGGGAATGTACATAATGCGAGCTCCATGATTATCTGTGTGAAGCCTTGAGTGATATATTCAAAGGTGAAGACTTTTCCTGTATATATGTTTCCTGCATCAGTCAGAATGCAGACAGGAAACAAAAACTGTGCTCAAATTAGAACAATTTGAGCAAATTAGCACAAATATTTACTTATAAATGAATTGCCAAAGAATTTTTTTTCTTAGAAACAAAAAGGAGCGTGCACTGATCTTGGGAAAATTTGATGCTTCTAACGCCCCAGGTCCTGGATTCTAGAACTAGAGGACTATGCAGAGGAGACTGTCTTCAGAAACAGAGTGACTTTTATCCTAGGACACAGCTAGCCCTAGCTGTGTTTCACGGAAGGAACCAGAGGAATACCTAACGCCGTAGTCTCCTTTCTTCTTCATGTTTACTGGGGCCTCATCAGCTGCAGAGAATGCAGAATCCCAGCTCTGCAGCTATAAATTGTTATGCCTCTACCTCTGAGACAGATGCGTAAGGGAATATGGAGAGAGTCCATCTGAAGATGCAAGCAAAAGAGATGTAGTATTTTATCTATTAATATTTCCATTCCTTATTTCCCCTGGAGGTCATCTTTTCTGGCATTTTTGCTCTGGGTTCCACATTCTTGGTCCTGGGTCTATGAGCACTCCTTGGGTTTGGGGAAGCGGTTATCAGATGCTGTCTCTAATGTATCCTACAGTATAGAAACATGTCATAGTGTCTTTTTTAAATCGTATAGATCTTGCTTAGATAATACCAAGTTTTTCCTCTTACAGCCAGCTCTAATCTTGAAAAGTGTAGAAGAGGCAGAAGACTTCCCTAGTGGTCCAGTGATTAAGAATCCATTTGCTAATGCAGGGGACATAGGTTCAATCCCTGGTCAGGGAAGATTCCACTTGCCACACGGCAACTAAACCCATGCACCCTACAGCCTGTGCTCTGCAATAGAAATACGACAGTGAGAAGCCCATGCCTGCCTCAGCTAGAGAAGGCCAGTATGCAGCCGTAAATAGATATGTATATACTTTTAAGAAAGAAGCAGCAAGAGCTGGAGTAGTAGCAACTAGGTTGTATAGAGTTAGAATAACAGCTTCCGGACCGAATGGTTGATCTTTAACCTCAGCATTATTCAGAGATTTCATATTACACTGGAGCTAAACTCTCCACTGAATGGTTTTGGATGAATTTACCCACAATTCTGCAGCACATGCCTTTAAGTCTAAGAGCTGCTCTAGAAGCACTCTGTCCTTCCTCTGCTAAAGAAAGGAAGGACTCTTTCTCCAAGTGAGTTCAGCTTTTCCTAATATCATCTTTTTGGCTATGTCTGTGTTCAGACACTTTAGTTGTGTCCAGCTCCTGGCAGTTCCATGGACGGTAGCCTACCAGGCTCCTCTGCCCATGGAATTCTCCAGGCGAGAATACTGGAGTGGGCTACCATTCCCTTCTCCATGGGATCTTCCCATACTAACCCTCTAATGGGAGCTTAAAATCCCACCTTCCCACAGATAATTGCTAGCACTGCATATATAGCTTATCATGCGTTTTGCAGATCTCTTTGGTTGATGACTGTATAGACTCCCTAGACCTAAAGAGGGCGGTCTGACTTCCTTGCTGCTTTTGGTAACAGCTTAAATCACTTTTGCTTTTATGATATCAGTGCTTGAATTTCTGAAGTACAGTCCTGTGTTTCCCCATTGTGTATGGAAAAGTTCAAGGTGGACATTTTGTTAGCCTTACTTTAAGCATGTTGAAAAATATCAAATATAAGTATCCATCAGGAGCTGCAAGATCTCCTAGAAGAATTATCTTTTTCTTTCCATTTTATCATTTAAATCAAACTATATAAATGCATTGACTTTTCCCTCTTGCAGTTGGCTTTCAAAAGTTTTTTAGAAAATGCTTTTCAGAAAAAAAATTCACTGAAGTCATCTTTGTACTCTTTTCTTCCCACACGTGCGAATGAACAAGAAACCATTAGAGCAATGAATTAATTGCTCTAATAGCATCTCTCAATCACATTCAAGAAAAAGATTCTTTTTCCTTCTTAGACTGAGGAGCAGCCAATCAAAATATAGAGATAATCGTTTTTAAAACTTCTTGCTCTTCGTTTTAATATAATTATTTTAAATATCTAGGGAGACAAACCAAGACATGATCAGAGGAGGAATTAATTACTCTATTAACTCTGCTTTTACTCAGTTTCATTTATTCACAGTTCTGGAAGGGGCCCTCCCGAGGTCATCATTTCATGTATCTGCCACCTGTCAAAGATGCTTCTGAACCATCCAGACAGATGGATAGCCTCCTAATGGCTTTGTTCCACCATTTAAATTTCCTTTTTTTTTTTCCTTTCTCTCTCTCTTTCATTATTCCTTGTTCTGTGCATTGGGAGCCATTATAATCCAGAAGAATAAAAATATATATAGTTTTTCAATTTTATTCTTCTCCAGTTCTTCTGACTTCTTAAAGATATAATACATTATGTCAAAAGTCTATTAAATCTAGAACTTATTTTCGGGAAAGTCACATATCTTTAAAAATCTGTTTCCATTTTGAAGATGTGAGCTGAAATACTGCAGACTATATAATGATAGCACTCAGGAAACACTCCAGGGAGTAGAAAAAGGATAAAGAAACATGTTGGGAATACCACATCATTCCTACTGCTGGCTGTAAATTACATTTTGAACAATGACATTTATTGTTGAAATTATCTTTAGTTCTCTGCATGGTTATCACCTTTTAAACATTCCCTGTAAACATTTTAAGGGGAATAAAAATAAATTGTTGTTCAAAATAAAAGTGACAGGTTTCTTTTTTAATCCATTGCAGTAATAATGATCTTTTCAGGAAAATTGTGGACTAAGCAAAAGTGTCTGCTTTTGAAAATATTTTAGGAAAAACTCCTCTAAACCTTCTCTCATAAAATGAATGACCATTACAATTACTCCCATATACATTTTCTCATACTTCCTCCTTCTCAATATTCAGAAGCCTAGAGTTTGGATTAAAAACTGAATAGATGTAAGTTGCAACCTTGAGTCAACCTCTGCTGCTGCTGCTGCTGCTAAGTCGCTTCAGTCATGTCGAACTCTGTGTGACCCCATAGACGGCAGCCCACCAGGCTCCCCTGTCCCCGGGATTCTCCAGGCAAGAGTACTGGAGTGGAGTGGGTTGCCATTTCCTTCTCCAATGCATGAAAGTGAAAAGTGAAAGTGAAGTTGCTCAGTTGTGTCTGACTCTTTGTGACCCCATGGACTGCAGCCTACCGGGCTCCTCCGTCCATGGGATTTTCTAGGCAAGAGTACTGGAGTGGGGTGCTATTGCTTTCTCCTGAGTCAACCTCTAGTACCATAATAATTCTGATCTTTGAGGAGTTTTGAGGCAGAGACCAAGTAATGACTATCTCTCCAGGAACACTGTGTAATCAGGAGCTTCCATGGAACTAAATTCAAGGACTATGTATTTCATATGTCAATCTAGATTCATGTTCAAAGATCTATAATAATCTTAGGTGTTGCCCTCCACCTGCCTTTTGCCTTTGTTTGTGACTCCTCCAGGGTTAATTACCAATATTATGGTATCTTCAGGGCTTCTCTAGTGGCTCAGGTGGTAAAGAATCTGCCTGTAATGAGGGAAATCTGGGGTCAGTTCCTGGGTCACGAAGATGCCCTGGAGAAGGGAATGAATTTTCCAGTATTCTTTCCTGGAGAATTCCATGAATAGAGGAGCCTGGTGGTCTACAGTCCATGGGCTCACAGATTCAGACATGACTGAGCGACTAATACAAGCTGGTGTTGCCCTCCACCTACCTTTTCGCCTTTGTGAGTGACTCTTCTGAAGGGTTAATTACCAACATTACAGTATCCTCAGCACCAGCTTTTATTGCGTTCACTTCTCTATCTGAGAAATCACAAAGGGAAACAGACTGGAGTAGTGTTCTGTCTATTGGTTTAAGTTGATTTGATAGCAAACCTGCTCCAGAGGTAATGAAAATAGCCCCATCAGCTTTTGCTATGAACACGCACCTCAAAACAGAGTGGCTTAAAATAATTGTCTTCAGCTCGGTTATGTGAGCTGTCCTTTTAAGAAGGGGGAGAGGACAAACAGATACACACACAGAGGAGAAGGCCATGTTGAGTTGGTGGGGAGCCAGCAGTGATGCAGCTACATGCCAACCTAAGTCAGAGATTCCTGGGAGACCCCAGAAGTTCAGGGGAAAGCATGGAGTAGATTTTTCTTTATAACTCTCAGAAGGAACCAACCCCAGTGACACTGTCATCTCAGACTTCTAGCCTCCAGAAATGTAAGTGGATAAATGTCTCTTGTTGCAGGCTACCCATTTGTGGTACTTTGTTATCGAGGCCCCAGGAAACTAAAACAAGGTGGTTTCAGGATTCTAAAGAGGAGAAAAAAGTGAGTGAGCCCCATGTTTAAGCAATTTTCAAGTCTTCATCTGAATCACATTTGCTCTTGTCCCATAGGCAAAAAGAAAGTCACATATGGTCAACCAGAGTCAAAGAATAAAAACTAGTCTCCACTCATTGATGGGAGGAGCTGTGAGTTGCCTTGGGAAGAGGCCTGGACTCCTATGGGCAGAACATGTGGCTGGTTTTATCATTTCAGCTCTGCACACTTGAGACGCAGCCCCTATCCTACAATGTGTGGGTAGCACAATCTAGCATATGGATCAAGTCTGCTCCAAGGTACATGTTCTTTTCTAAATGCTAGGAAGGACATGATTAGATGAACTAATTAAAAGATCACTTGGATTGACTGTCCATTTTTTTTTCTTTTTTATTGAAGTACAGTGATTTACAATGTTGTAATACTTTCAGCTATATAACATAGTGTTGTGATAGTCTTATAGATTATATTCAATTTAAAGGCATTATAACGATAACCCTGTATGTGAGACAGCAAAAGAGACACAGATGTATAGAACAGTATTTAGACTTTGTGGGAGAGGGAGAGGGTAGGATGATTTGGGAGAATGGCATTGAAACATGTATAATATCATATAAGAAACGAATCGCCAGTCCAGGTTCAATGCAGGATACAGGATGCTTGGGGCTGGTGTACTGGGATGACCCAGAGGGATGGTACGGGGAGGGAGGAGGGAGGGGGGTTCAGGATGGGGAACATGTGTACACCTGTGGCGGATTCATGTTGATGTATGGCAAAACCAATACAACATTGTAAAGTAATTCGCCTCCAATTAAAATAAATAATAAAAAATTTAAAAATTAAAAAAATAAAGGCATTATAAAATATTGGCTGCATTATATCCTTGCATCTTATGAAGTGTACCACTTCACTCCCTTCCCCCAACCGTCTCCCTACTGTTAGTTACCAGTTTGTTCTGTGTATCTATGAACCTGTTTCTGTTTTGTAATATTCATTCCTTTGCTTTAAATTTTAGATCCCACATGTAAGTGAAAAGATACAGCATTTGTCTTTCTCCGTCTTCATTAAGCATCATGGCTTCCAGATTCACCCATGTTGTTGCAGATGGTAAACTTTCATTCTGTGTTATGACTGAGTAATGTTCCATGCCATGTCTGCTTTATCCGCTCATGTTTGTGGACACAGGTGGGTTCCATATCTTGGCTATTGTAGATAGGGCTGCTATACATATCGGGGTGCTTGTATCCTTCCAAATTATTATTTCCATTTTCCCAGGAGTAGAATTGCTGAATCCTGTCATAGTTCTATTTTAAAATTTTGAGAACCCTCCTCTGTTTTCCATAATGCCTGCACCAACCTCCTTTCCCACCAACAGCGCACTAGAGCTCCCTCTCCTCCACATGCTCAACAACATTTTTCATTTGTTGTCTTTTTGATGATACCCATTCTGACAAGTGTGAAATGATATCTCACTGTGGTTTTGATTTGCATTTCCCTGATTATCAGTCATCTAGGCAGTTGGATTCGCAGACCAGAAATACACTCTTTTGGTAATGAATTGCAATTTAGGTTCCAGTTGAACATATTGAGTGAATAATTACAACCAAACTCTCATAGTTACCTTATGAACATCTTTTAGAAGATGGATTAGACCAAGAAGTTTCCTAAGGTCATATTCCTCGTTGATTTTTTTTTTTTGTCTTCTTCTTACATAACTATATCAGTTTCATGAAAAGACCTAAGTAGCAGAGCATCTTTTTCCAATTTCTTCCAATTTCTTCTGGCACAGTGGGGCATTACGAATGTATTCCGTACAGTTTCTTATATTTGCTTGCTCAGATGATGTATTCCTTACTAAGTTTAAATTTCAGAGGACTTTGTTCTTTGGAAAATTCTATAAAGGATGTTATTAAATCAACAGATAAATTTGTTATAGTGTGTGGTAGTTTAGAAAAAAGTACTTTGTCAATATACATTTATGAATTTATCAACTCTACTAGTGGTGTGCAAGAAAATACTTCCATTCTTGGGAAATACTCATTGAAGTATTAGACATAAAGGGGCCATGATATATACAGCTTATTTTCACATGGCTCAGGAAAAGAATAATAGAGAAACATACACATAGGGGATGTGATAAAATACTAAGGATAGGTAAATAGAAGTAAAGACAGGTGTTCTTTTTACTATTTTTACTCTTTATTTTTTGCAACATTTAACATTTTAAAAATGACTTCAAAATGTGAAATTTAAGATTAAAAATGTTATTTTTTCACAAATAAAATGGCAACCAAGTCCCATGAACTCTTAATTTCTTCTTGTTTCATCTCTGATGTTGTACAGTTGTCAATTATTTTGAATTTTGTTTGTTTGTTTCTGTATTTTTTTTCCCCAGGAAGGAGGTGATATTTATCAGGTCAGCTCCACTTTGGAAAGACCAAGTTCTTATGATTTTTTTTTTTAATGCATGTAGAGGGTCTAAGTAGGCAGGCAATCCGTCAGGCTCCTCCAGGTGTCCCCCTTATTAAGTTGATCTACTATAAATGCCTACACTCTCTCTCAAAGGCAAGGTAATAGGGAAGAAAAGCAGGTAAGAGAAATGTCAAGGAGAATAGCAGTAGAAGCTGGGGATTGTATCCTAGTCTACTTTGTAAACAGGAAGATAGAAAGTAGAAGCGTTATGTTCAATGGCCCTCACTGAAAATGAAAAATAACTTTTTTTCTGTATTAGTCAATGGCATTAGGCATATCATACACCTGTTTTATCACAGTCAACACTGTTATATGGTTACAAACCCGATGATAAAGAAGAAAAACAGTTCATGTCTTAAATATCTTCTATTCAGTAAACATTTTGTCAAGAAGTCTCAACTTGGTGGGGTAGAAATGTGAAAGAACTTTATTTTTTTCCATCACTACTTTGTTGAATTTCACTTTGCAATCCACTAATGATACCATGTGAATTCCACAGCAGTTAATTCTGGCAGTTATTAAAATGTGGATCATGTTACAGCTTGAAAACCCAAACCCAGTTATTAAAATTTGGTCCATTTTAAAGCTTCAGAGTCAAACTCAATTTAAAATTCATTTCCTCATCATACTCTGCATAATCCCCCATCCCTCTGCCACCAGTCACTGCTGCCCGTGCAATATTGAGCCGAGATGCTGACCAGGGAGCAAGAGAGGAAGAAGATTTCTATCTCTGAGACCTGTAGGAGTCCAGTTCATCAGGGAAGCTACAGTTGGAAGGTGGGAGAGGCATAAGCGAAATTTCTCCTGATGCTAAAGCTGAAACTCCAGTACTTTGGCCACCTCATGCAAAGAGTTGACTCATTGGAAAAGACTCTGATGCTGGGAGGGGTTGGGGGCAGGAGGAGAAGGGGACAACAGAGGATGAGATGGGATCACCAACTCGATGGACATGGGTTTGAGTAGACTCTGGGAGTTGGTGATGGACAGGGAAGCCTGGCTTGCTGCAGTCCATGGGGTCACAAAGAGTCGGACACGACTGAGCGACTGAACTGAACTGAAATGAACAAGACAAGATTTTTATGCTCTTGTTATGGATCACTCCTGTTGTTTTTGCCAGTGCTGACTGACTTCACCTCCTCCAAATGGCAGACTTGTAAACTCTGCCTCTCTCATGGGATGCATGTTTGTTTGTTTGTTTTGTTTTTTTGTTTTAATATTTATTTTATTTTTGGTTCCATCAGATCTTAGTTGGGGAATGCAGGATCTTTCACTGTGGTATGTGGGCTTAGGTGGCATGCAGGCTTAGGTGTCGTGCAGCATGTGACATCTTAGCTCCCCGTCAGGTATGGAACCCGAGTCCCCTGCATTGGAAGTGCAGAGTCTTAACCCTGGGACTACCAGGGAAGTCCCATAGGAATGCATGTTTAAGTTATTACATTGCAGGGTTTTTCCCTGATCTTGAGTTGGGAGTTCTAAATGAACCAGGGGACTGAAACTCAGCTACCATTTGACTTATGGGAAACTCCCATGTTCCTCCCAAAGTGCCTACTGCCTGTGTGCCAGCTCACTCCAATTCTCTTCTTGTATATCCAGGTAGAGCCAGCAAGTGTCCAGCCAAACACTGGAAAGCCAATCCCCTCCCCATCTTGCAGCCACCCCCAGTCACTTGGAGTCACCTTTCATTTTATTTAGGAAGGAAGAGCTCAATTTTTTTCTACCCTGAAACTTTGAAAGACTTCAAATCTGAATCAAATATGACATGGTTTTATATACACTATGAATTTCAGATAGAATAAATTTTTTTCTTCCATATTCTAGTCCAGAATTCCCCTGAATATTCCTCATAGGGAACCTAGAAAGCCACCACTGTTAGGTTATAATAAGACACTCCATCCCTACCTCCATTCTGCAAGGGTGATAATGGATTAGGGGTAAGTAGGGAGCCTGGATTTTTGTCCTTGCTGGGCAATGATGGTCCCTGCTAACCATCCCACCCCTTCCACTTCTCTTTCCCCCACTTCCGTGTCAGTGGAGACTTCTGTCCCTAGCAGGTGGTGATGAGCTGCTTCTTCCTTTCCCTCACGACTTGACATCAGAAGAATTCTAGTAGAGACTTAGAGTCTATCAACCACCGTGCAGTAACGAGAACACCCACCCAATGATTGTCACTGTGGGACCCAAGAACTCCTAAACTTACTCAGCAGAGTAAAGAAGCCCCTTTCCCTGGTTATTAATAAAGCCTACATGGGAAGACTAGAGTTCCACCTGCAGCTGGCAGTAATGAGGTAGCGGTGCTTTATTCCCAGTGGAGCAGTGTAAGAGAGTTCCTGCTAAAACAAGGGATTTAAAGGACATTCAGGCAGTGCCCCAAAGTTTCCAGGTTTAAATTTAAAACAATGAACTGTCATACCAAGAACTCTGACAATAATTTGATTGGGAAAAGAAAATTAGCAGACACCAATAAAAAGGTAATGTTCAGTTCAGTTCAGTCGCTCAGTCGTATCCGACTCTGCGACCCCAAGGACTACAGCATGCCAGGCTTCCTGTCCATCACCAACTCCTGGAGCTTACTCAAACTCATGTCCATTGTGTCAGTAATGCCATCCAACCATCTCATCCTCTGTGATCCCCTTCTCCTCCCACCTTTAATCTTTCCCAGCATCAGGGTCTTTTGCAATGAGTTGGTTCTTTGCATCAGGTGGCCAAAATATTGGAGTTTCAGCTTCAGTATCAGTCCTTCCAATGAATATTCAGGACTGATTTCCTTTAGGATGGACTGGTTGGATCTCCTTGCAGTCCAAGAGACTCTCAAGAGTCTTCTCTAACACCACAGTTCAAAAGCATCAGTTCTTTAACGCTCAGCTTTCTTTATAATCCAGCTCTCATATCCATACATGACTACTGGAAAATCCATAACTTTGACCAGACAGACTTTTGTTGGTAAAGTAATGTCTCTGCTTTTCAATATGCTGTCTAGGTTGGTCATAGCTTTTCTTCCAAGGACCAAGCGTGTTTTAATTTCATGGCTGCAGTCACCATCTGTGGTAATTTTGGAGCCCCCAAACTAAGGTCAGCCACTCTTTCCACAGTTTCCCCATTTATTTGCCATGAAGTGATGGGACCAAATGCAAATGCCATGATCTTAGTTTTCTGAATGTTGAGTTTTAAGCCAACTTTTTCACTTTCCTCTTTCACTTTCATCAAGAGGCTCTTTAGTTACTCTTCGCTTTCTGCCATAAGGGTGGTGTCATCTGCATATCTGAGGTTATTGATATTTCTCCCAGCAATCTTGATTCCAGCTTGTGCTTCAACCAGCCTGGCATTTTGCATGATATATTCTGCATATTAGTTAAATAAGCAGGGTAACAATATACAGCATTGACACACTCCTTTCTGATTTGAAACCAGTCTGTTGGTCCATGTCCGGTTCCAACTTACTTCTTGACCTGCATATAGATTTCTCAGGAGGCAGGTAAAGTGGTCTGGTATTCCCATCTCTTTCAGAATTTTCCAGAGTTTGTTGTGATCAACACAGTCAAAGGATTTCCTGTAGTCAGTAAAGCAAAAGTAGATGTTTTTCTGGAACTCCCTTGCTTTTTCGATGATCCAGTGGATGTTGGTAATTTGATCTCTGGTTCCTCTGCCTTTTCTAAATCCAGCTTGAACATCTGGAATTTTACGGTTCACATACTGTTGAAGCCTGGCTTGGAGAATTTTAAGCATTACTTTGCTAGTGTCTTAGATGAGTACAATTGTGCAGTAGTTTAAACATTCTTTGGCATTGACTTTCTTTGGGATTGGAATGAAAACTGACCTTTTCCAGTCCAGTGGCCATTGCTGAGTTTTCCAAATTTGTTGGCATATTGAGTGCAGCACTTTCACAGCATCATCTTTTAGGACTTAAAATAGCTCAACTGGAATTCTATCACCACCACTAGCTTTGTTCATAGTGATTCTTCCTAAGGCCCACTTCACATTTCAGGATGTCTGGCTTTAGGTGAGTGATTACACCATCGTAGTTATCTGGGTCATAAAGATCTTTTTGTATAAGTTTTCTGTGTATTCTTGCTACCTCTTCTTAATATCTTCTGCTTCCGTTAGGTCCATACCATTTCTGTCATTTATTGTGCTCATCTTTGTATGAAATGTTCCCTTAATATCTGTAATTTTCTTGAAGAGATCTCTAGTCTTTCCCATTCTACTGTTTTCCTCTATTTCTTTGCATTGATCACTGAGGAAGGCTTTCATATCTCTTCTTGCTATTCTTTGGAGCTCTGCATTCAAATGGGTAAATCTTTCCTTTTCCCCTTTGCCTTTAGCATCTCTTCTTTCCTCAGCTATTTGTAAGGCTTCATCAGACAACCATTTTGCCTTTCTTTTTCTTGGGGATGGTCTTGTTCACTGCCTCTTATATAATGTCACGAATCTCCGTCCATAGTTCTTCAGGCATTCTGTTGTTAGATCTAATCCCTTGAATCTATTTTTGACTTCCACTGTATAATCATAAGGGATTTGATTTAGGTCATACCTAAATGGTCTATTGGTTTTCCCAACTTTCTTCAATAAGTCTGAATTTGGCAATAAGGAGTTCATGATCTGAGCCATAGTCAACTTCCTGTCTTATTTTTGCTGACTGTATAAAGCTTCTCCATCTTTGGCTGCAAAGAATATAATCGGTCTGATTTTGGTACTGACCATCTGTTGAAATCCATGTGTGGAGTCTTCTCTTGTATTGTTGGAAGAGGGTGTTTGGTATGACCAGTGTGTTCTCTTGGCAAACCATAATCACAGAAAACTAACCAAACTTTTTACATGGACCACAGCCTTGTCTAGCTCAATGAAACTATGAGCCACAATAGATTGACCATAACCATTGCACTATTATTAACTAAAATCCATATGTTAATCTGATGTTCTTATTCTTCATTTTTAAGTTTTTTAATTTTGGCTGGGCTGGGTCTTTGCTGTGGTTCATCGGTTTTCTCTAGTTGTGGTATAAGAGGTTCTCATACTGAGGCTCTGGAGTGTGCAGACTTGTTTGTTGTGGCGTGAGGGCTCTCTAGTGGTGATACGTGGGGGCCATGGCATGCGGGATCTTATCTCCCCAGCTAGGGATCGAACTCACATGCCCTGCATTGGAAGGCAGATTCTTAACCACTGGACCACCAGGAACGTCCCTGGTATTCTTATTGTTCACCTGATGTCTTTGTCTTTTCTAGTATCCTTTCTAGGACATCATATTACATTTGGATTCTGTGTCTTTGGGGACACCTCTCCATTGTGACACTTTTTCAGACTTCCTGTGATGGCTTTGACAGTTTTGAGAAATTCTGAAGAAGTGTTTGTTGGATGCCCCTCTGTTGGAGTCTGTCTTGTGTTTTTCTCAGACATCCGCCAGTGCTGTGTTTTTGAGAGGAAGCTGCCACTGCTACTGCTAAGTCACTTCAGTCGTGTCCAACTCTGTGCGACCCCATAGATGGCAGCCCACCAGGCTCCCCCGTCCCTGGGATTCTCCAGGCAAGAACACTGGAGTGGGTTGCCATTTCCTTCTCCAATGCATGAAAGTAAAAAGTGAAAGTGAAGTCACTCAGTCGTGTCCGACTCAGCGACCCCATAAACTGCAGCCCACCAGGCTCCTCCGTCCTTGGGATTTTCCAGGCAAGAGTACTGGAGTGGAGTGCCATTGCCTTCTCCATTTGAGAGGAAGACCATAGAAGTAAAATGTCATCACAAAAATACCTACTGCTGACATGATTTATTGCTGGTGGTTTTGACCTTGATCATTTGGCTGAGATGTGTTTGGTATCTCTACTGTAAGATTACCCTTTATTACTCCATTCCCATACTCTCATCTTTGGGGAAATTTCTGTTTGCAAAACTCAGACATAAAGAGTGGAGACACAGCTGCCTGCTTGAAACAGTGTATCCATGTAAATTATTTTGAGTTCATCTGCAAGAAAGATTTGTGTCTTTTATCAATTTATTTATTCAATCATTTATTCATATGAATACAAATACTAACTTTTTAAAATTTGGATTATACCCATGGTAGATTCATGTTGATATATGGCAAAACCGATATAATTAAAGTAATTAGCCTCCAATTGAAATAAATAAATTTTAAAAATCATAATAAAATTTGGATTATAATCCAGTACTTTATTTTGTTTCTTGCATCCTTTGAGTTTTGGCCATTGGACTCTCTTGCCATGGTAGCTTCAGTGCCTTTTAGACGCTAGGATTGGGGGCAGGAAGAGAAGGGGATGACAGAGGATGAGATGGCTGGGTGGCATCAATGACTCGATGAACGTGAGTCTGAGTGAACTCCGGGAGTTGGTGATGGACAGGGAGGCCTGGCGTGCTGTGATTCATGGGGTCGCAGAGAGTCGGACACGACTGAGCGACTGAACTGAACTGAAGTAGGTGGCAGAGCAAAGAAACATACGTGCTTATGCCAACCTGTGTATATACGAATATTTATAAATACTTCTGTGTTTAACTGTAGCTATATTAAACTAAACATAAGTCCTTACTGATGTCTTTAAACCATTAACATATGAATCCTCCGGGCTTCCTCTCTTTTCTCAAATATGAACTACTATTCCAATGATAGGAAATCCAGCTACCACTCTCCACCATCCATTTAGGTGTGTGTATGTGTGGGCTTAGCTGCTCAGTTTTGTCTGACTCTTTGCAACCCCACAGGCTGAACCCTGCCAGGCTCCTGTGTCCATGGAATTCTCTAGGCAAAAACGCTGAAGTGGGTTGCCATTTCCTCCTCCAGGGGATTGTCCATTTACTTAACTGTTCAGTTTTACATGTAGAGTGACTTCTGGACCTATAGAGTAGTATGTTTAGTGAAATAGAGACAAATGCTGTATGACATCACTTATATGTGGAATCTAAAAAAATAATGCAAATGAATCTATATAACAAAACAGGAACAGACTCACGGTTATAGAAATCAAGCTGGAGGTTACCTGTGGGGAGAGGGAGGAGGAGAGAGGCATGTAAAAGGTACGATATTAAGAGATACAAACTTTTGTCTATGAAATAGATAAGCAACAAGGATATATTGTGTAGCCCAGGGAATTGTAGCCACTATTTTGTAATAACTTTTAAAGACGCTTAAGCTATAAGATACTGAGTCACTCTGCTGTACATCTAAAACTAATGTAACATTATAAATCAACTATACTTCAATTTAAAATAAGACAAGAAAAGGAAATAAAATGCAAAGATCAAAGAAAGGAAGAAATAAAACTTCCTCTGTTTGTAGATAACATGATAATCTTCCCCGAATTCTCAGAAATCTCAAAAGTTTTAGGATCAATAATTGAGTTCAGCAAGGAAATAGAATATAAATCAACACATAAAACTCAACTGTATTTCTGTATCATAGCAATGAACATGTAGAAATGGGAATAAAAGATACAGTATAACTTATTATAGCTCAAATAATGAAATGCTTAGTTGTAAATCTAACAAAAAGTATATGGGGCTTGTATTTTGAAAATGAACCCTGTATTGTTAAACATACAATTTTAGTTGTTTACGCATCTCTCATTCCTACACTATGGTTCTTAAGCAAAACTTGTGTTTAGACATGTTTCTACGTCAACATTAAACATGCTTACTTTTTAAATGTTGCAAGTGTTTCACAAAGAGATCGATAATTAGAGGAAATAGTGACATTCATGCACTTGGAGGTTTGGAATGTAGGACCTAGTTTGGTAGTTGCACACTACCATTTGGTAGTTTTAATTATGAAAGAAACCAGTTCAGACAGTGGAAGCTAACACTGTCTCATATGTTGTGTGTGACTATGAAGATTAGAAGTCATTGTGATTAGCGTCTTCTAATTGCCACATCGATTTCTCTATAATACTTCCACATTTGCTACTAACCATGCTTGAACTTCAGCTCTACAAAGAAAAGAGAGAGAAAAAAAGGGAACCTATGTAAGGAGATAAGAAAAAAATAGTTTGGATGTGTAGGAAGCCTGTGGGAGAGAAGTTGCTCAGATACAGAGATGTGTCTGCTGACGACTCATTACTTGCCTTTTTCCAAAAGAACTACTTGCTTACCCTAAGGACAAAGAGCAGTTAGTGAATCAGTGTCCTTGAAATCTCTCATAGAAAGTATCCTGGCTTTCATTTTACTTCAAGTTCTTGATCTCTCCCTCTTCTGTGACTTCAATTTTTGCTTTGTTTCAGGACAGTTTATGTAATTGAAGCCTCTAAACCATATGATCCTTAAAGGCAAGAATGTGGCATTATATATCTTTATGTCCCTGGAGGGCTCAGCACAGCCATGAGGCTTTGCTCATAGTAAGTGCCCAAAAGTATTCAAGGAAAGAAAGAACACCTCTTTGTTGCCTGTGTGCAAAGGATTGTGTTACATCCTGGGAACACACCAGTTGTTTAAGTGTAAAAGGCACATAGCAAAATAAATCATCATACATATAACTGTAATCATACAAAGTATTATAACAGTATTAAGAGGAATAATTGATTAATTTGAGGTAGAAGTAGGAATTATGCTGAGAATCAGAGACCGTCATCTCTGAGTAATATTTCAGTTGAAATCTGGGCTGAGGAGTTCTTCAGATAGAAAGCAAAGCAAAAAGCATTCTAGCAAGAAGGAAACACTTTTATAGAAGATAGTCAGGGCCTTGAAGCACTGAAGTAAGTTAAAATTGAGAGTTTCTCTCCCTCTCCCTCCACCTCCATAACTCTCTCCGTTTCCTCTTTGTAAGAAGTTAGCTGATGCCCGTCTCCCTCCAAAGAAATGAGCTAGATCAATAGGAAGCTGTTCCATCTTGGTTACATCTGAGATCTACAGCAGCTGGGAACATCTACATACAGCGGAAAACACAAACATGTTTCCCCTGGCTGTCTGAAGAATTATTCCTTTCTGTTGAAAAGGAAAAAAAAAAAAAAAAAGAAAGGCTTATTAGTCCAAAAAGATTGGGAGACTTAAATAGCCAGGTAACTTTGATGTAAAAACTAGTGAAGTGTCTTCTTTATTTTAATGATATTTCTTTCTTTGGTAGGTGATTGCTAACTTCTACTGCCCTAAGCTATAGCCACAATACGATTTCATGTCATTTTGAGATCTTAATTTTTCTCATTTGACAGTTTTAAATCAAGTGCATTAAAACACTTGTTAGATGTCTTCAAAGCAGAGATAGAGTTAATGAATACACTGTACCAAGTTTTAGGAGACTAAAATCCATGTGGAAGAAGATTTACTATGACTGAACTTTATGTAATTTGAAACTAGTTATTGATGAGTATACAATACATTGCAATATTTCCACATTCATGATATTATTGAAACTGTTTTGTCTTTTAAATGATATTTGAAAGGCTTTATCATTAAGAAAAATAAAAATTTGCCAAAAACTTAATCAGCCTTGATATATGCTATAATGACCATACCTGCCGTTATTATTAGCTACTGATGTTCCAAATAATTTGAAAGCAGAGAGAAGACAGTTTTGTCACCATGGAGGTTGGGCCAAGCAGAATAAACATTAGGCTAAAAAGCTAGTATGTTGTAGAGAATCGTGATGAGTGATAATTTGTCCATTTTTCTTTTTTCTCTTTGTTTTCTTTTTCAACTTGGGGAAATATCTAGGTCACTCTTTTATGTTTGTGTTTCCAGTAATTGTCAAACAAAGCCCATTGCTTAGTATCCTCATAGAAACAGCAGATTAACAGAGTGAAGTAAGTCAGAAAGAAAAACACCAAACAGTATATTAACATATATATGTGGAATTTAGAAAGATGGTAACGATGACCCTACATGCAAGACAGCAAAAGAGACACAGATATAAAGAACAGACTTTTGGACTCTGTGGGAAAAGGCGAGGGTGGGGTGATTTGAGAGAACAGCATTGAAACATGCATATTACCATATGTGAAATAGATCGCCAGTCCAAGTTCAAGGCATGAAACTGGGCACTCAGAGCCAGTGCACTGGGCAGCCCTGAGGGAGGGGGTGGGGAGGGAGGCAGGAGGGCTTCAGGATGGGGGACACGTGTACACCCATGGCTGAGTCATGTCGCTGTATGGCAGAAACCACCACAACATTGTAAAGCAATTGGCCTCCAATTTAAATACATTAATTAATTTAATAAAAAAAATAAAATGCATTCAGAAAAGAAAAAAAAAGAAACAGCAGATTCTATTAACTGTCTCTTGTTCCTTTAATTATGGTTTACTGGGATGAATAAAGAATAGAATATTCTGAAATACTGAAATTCTGAATACTGAAAAAATAGAGATGAAAATTGGAGAGGGGTACACTAGCAGAAGTATCTGTGCATATTAGCCTGAGACAACATGTCCATTTGAAATCATTCTATTCCACATCCAAAACCCAGCAGGAAGTTGCATAAGATAGAAGACTAATCGACATTTGACACTGTTTTAATAAATAATGGATTTTGATATATTTAGGTTTGGAATAATTTAACGATCCCTCACACAGGAATAATATGCTAAATAGATAAGGGTGCTTTGGAAATAATAAGTATAACTATTTGAACCTCAATATTTAACTAATTTCTACTTCTGCCTTATTTCTATACCTATACCTCTAATACACTGGTGAACTCCTCTTTCCTTTTACAACTAAAAGAAATTAAGCAGAGATAAGTCAGATAAATAATTTCACCCAAATTCCTACTGCCACCGTGAGCATTCAATTGGAAAGGATAACTGGGCCCATACTTGAAAATATCACGTTTCTCATGGAAGAATAGGAAAATAGCTACCATTATAATCCGTACTCTTCAACACTTAGGGTGTGAAAAAAATCATCATATATTTTGAATTTTTGTTTCACTTTTTCTTCTTCAAAATTTTAGGCTATAAATTATGTTAAAATATAATTGGTTATTAATAACATATTTTTGAACTATGCCTTAAAAAATTTCATGACAGTGAGAAATTCTAAGCCTTCCTAAGTGATCACTGCCAAGAAATAGAGGAAAACAGTAGAATGGGAAAGACTAGAGTTCTCTTCAAGAAAATTAGAGCTACCAAGGGAACATTTCATGCAAAGATGGGCACAACAAAGGACAGAAATGGTATGGACCTAACAGAAGCAGAAGATATTAAGAAGAGGTGGCAAGAAAACACAGAAGAAACTGTACAAAAAAGATTTTAATGACCCTTATAACCACAATGGTGTGATCACACACCTAGGGCCAGACATCCTGAGGCGTGAAGTCAAATGGGCCTTAGGAAGCATCACTATGAAGAAAGTTAATGGAGGTGAGGGAATTCCATCTGAGCTATTTCAAGTCCAAAAACATGTTGCTGTTTAAGTGCTGCACTCAATATGCCAGCAAATATGGAAAACTCTACAGTGTTCACAGGACTGGAAAAGGTCAGTTTTCATTCCAATCCCAAAGAAAGGCAATGCCAAAGATGTTCAAACTACTGCACAGTTGCACTCATTTCACATGCTAGCAAAGTAATGTTGAAAATTCTCCAACTAGGCCTTAACAGTAGGTGAACTGAGAACCTCCAGATGTTTAAACTGGATTTAGAAAAGGCCGAGGAACCAGAGATCAACTTGCCAACATCCGTTGGATCATAGAAAAAGTGAAAGAATATCAGAAAAACATCTACTTCTGCTTCATTGACTATGCTAAAGCCTTTGACTATGTAGATTACAACAAACTGTGGAAAATTCTTCAAGAGCTGTGAATACCAGCGTTCCTGAGTAGCTCAAACAGTAAAGAATCAGCCTGTAGTGTGGGAGACCTGGGTTTGCTCTCTTGGTCAAGAAGATCCCTTGGAGAAAGGCATGCCAACCCACTCCAGTATTCTTGCTTGGAGAATTCCATGGACAGAAGAGCCTGGTGGGCTACCATTCATTGGGTCACAAAGAGTTGGACACGACTGAGTGACTAACGCTTTCACTTTCACTTTACCTGCCTCCTGAGAAATCTGATTCAGGTCAAGAAGCAACAGTTAAAACCAACAACAGACTGGTTCAAAATTGGGAAAGGAGTACATCGAGTCTATATATCGCCACCCTGCTTGTTTAACTTATATGCAGAGTATGTCATGTGAAATTGTAGGCTGGATGAAGCACAAGCTGGAATCAAGATTGCTGGGAGAAATATCAATAACCCCCAGATACGCAGATGACACCACCCTTATGGCAGAAAGCAAAGAGGAACTAAAGAGCCTCTTGATGAAAGTGAAAAAGGAGAGTGAAAAAGCTGGCTTAAAACTCAATATTAAATGAAAATCATGGCATCTGGTCCCATCACTTCATGGCAAATAAATGGGAAAACAATGGAAACAGTGAGAGAGTATTTTCTTAGGCTCCAATATCACTTCTGGTGGTGACTACAGATATGAAATTAAAAGACGCTTGCTCCTAGACAAAACCTAGACAGCATATTAAAAAGCAAAGACATTACTTTGCCAACAAAAGTCTGTTGAGTTAAAGCTATGGTTTTTCCAGTAGCCATGTATGGATGTGAGAGTTGGACCTTAAAGAAAGCTGAGTGCCAGAGAATTGCTGCTTTTGAACTGTGCTGTTGGAGAAGACTCTTGAGAGTCCCTTAGACTGCAAGGAGATCCAACCAGTGAATTATAAAGGAAATCAGTCCAGAATATTCATTGGAAGGACTGATGCTAAAGCTGAAGCTCCAAAACTTTGGCCACCTGATGTGAAGAACTGACTCACTGGAAAAAACCCTGATGGTGGGAAAGAATAAAGGCAGGAGAAGGGGATGACAGAGGATGAGATGGTTGCATGGCATCACTGACTTGCTGGACATGAATTTGAGCAAGCTCTGGGAGTTGGTGATGGACAGGGAGGTCTGGTGTGCTGCCATCCGTGGGATCACAGAGTCGGACATGGCTGAGCTGAACTGAACTCTGAGACACTGGGTAAAACTATTTAGGATTTTTCTACCTAGGTTTTCTTAGCAATTAAATGGTTTAATATTAATCAGTTAAAATAATAAAAGTTGAATGTCATAACTTCAAGATAATATACTTCAATAAAGTTGCAATATATGAAATTAATATACAGAAATGTGTTGCATTTCTAGACACTAAAAAAGAACTATCAGAAACAGAGATTAAGAAAACAGTCTTATTTACAATTGCATCAAACCTAGGAATAAGTCTACCTAAGGAAGTAAAAGACCTTACTTAGAAAACTATAAGACATTGATGAAAGAAATTGAAAATAACACAAACAGATGGAAAGATATACTGTGCTCATGGATTAGAGAAATATTATTAACTGTTGTTGTTGGTGTCACACAGAGTCGGACACGACTGAAGTGACTTAGCAGCAGCAGCAGCAGTCTCTTCTCTTGCTGTCCCATGGACTGTTGCCCACGAGGCTTCTCTCTCCAAGGGATATCCAGGCAAAAATACTGGAGTGAGTTGTCATTTCCTTCTCCAAGAGATCTTCCCTACCCAGGGATTGAACCTGCATTTCCTGCATTGGCAGGTGGATTCTTTACTGCTGAGCCACCTAGAATGCCCTTGTTAAATATTACTCAATGGTGTAGTTCCAAAGGCATTCTACAGACCCAGCACAACCCCCTATCAAAATAGCAATGACATTTTTCACAGAAAGTACAATCAGTATTTCAAGAGTCTCGAGAAAGAACAAAACTAGAGGTATCAGGTTTTCTGATTTCAATGAGTGTGACATGTATGTATGCTCAGCCGAGTCCGACTGTTTGTGACCCCATGGACTACAGCATACCAGGCTCCTCTGCCCATGGAATTTTCAAAGCAAGAGTACTGCAGTGTGTTGCCATTTCCTTTTCCAGGGGATCATCCTGACCTAGGGATGGAACCCATGTCTCCTGCATCTCCGGCATTGGCAGGCAGATTCTTTACAACTGTGCCACCTGGGAAGCCTGTCCCTGATTTCAAACTATACTACAAAGCTACAGTCATGAAAACAGAATGGTACTAGCACAAAATAGACACATAAAGCAATGATACAGAATAGAGAGCTCAGAAGTGAACTCATACTCATATGGTCAATTCATCTATGACAAAAAGAGGCAAGAGGCAAGGATATACAGTAGGCATGCAGGGCAGCAAAAGAGACACAGACATAAAGAACAGACTTTTGGACTCACTGGGAGAAGGTGAGAGTGCAGTGATTTGAGAGAATGTCATTGAAACATGTACATTACCATTTGTAAAACAGATGACCAACGCGAGTTCAATGCAGGAAGCAGGGCACCCAAGGCCCATGCTCTGGGGTAACCCAGAGGGATAGGGTGGGGAGGGAAGTTGGAGGGGGGTTCAGGATGGGGGTAACACATGTATACCTCTGGCTGATCCATGATGATGTATGGCAAAAACCATCACAATATTGTAAAGTAATTATCTTCCAATTAAAAGAAATTAATTAACTTAAAAAAATAATATACAGTTGGAAAAAGACCTCCTCTTATGGAATATTACTCAGCCATAAAAAATTAAATCTTGTCATTTTTGACAACATGGGTGGACCTGGAGGCTATTGTGCTAAGTGAAATGTCAGATACAGAAGGAAAAATATCATATGATTTCACTAATATATGTAATCTGAAAAAATCTAAATAAATGAACTAACAAAACAAAAACAGTCATAGATACAGAGAACAAATAGGTTGTTGCCAGATGTGAGGGCACAGGAGGGTTTAGCTTCATCATGCTACATACCATAAACTTACACAGTGCTACATATTAGTTACATCTCAATAAAACTAGAGGAAAAAATAAGCTGTATTTTTCTCTCCAACTTCTTTCAAAACTTTATCTTTGTCATTGCTCAGTTTAGTTCAGTTCAGTTACTCAGTTGTGTCTGACTCTTGCGACCCCATGGACTGTGGCATGCCAGGCTTCCCTGTCCTGCTGCTGCTGCTGCTGCTGCTAAGTCACTTCAGTCGTGTCCGACTCTGTACGACCCCATAAATGGTAGCCTACCAGGCTCCTGCATCCCTGGGATTCTCCAGGCAAGAACACTGGAGTGGGGTGCCATTGCCTTCTCCTAGTTGCAGTTAAATTACAATGGATTTAGTTATGATTTTTATTTTATTTCATCTTATTTGGGATTTGTTGCCCTTTTAAAATCTTTCTTTTGGTATTTTCATCTGTTTTGGAAAGTTCTTTGACTTTTCTGTTAAAATGCTGCTTTGGTCACGATTCATTTCTTTTTTCTTTAGGAATTCATTTGGAGTTATTCTGTCTCAGCTGTCCATCATGATTGTCCTTTACACATGTTTTCGTGGTCTCCCTGCATATAATTCTGTTGACTTTCTTTTTTATTTTATTATATAAAAAACTACATTGAAATATAATTCATATGCCTTACAGTTTGCTAATTTAAAGTGTATAGTTCAGTGACTTTTAGTGTATTTACCGAGTTTTGTAAATTTAACCTCAGCTTTTAAGAATTTCATGTCCTGCCCCCCTAAAAAGAAACCTTGTAACCATTAATAATCACTCATTTAATTTCAGCCTCCCCTCTTGCTGACGCTTATACTCTATTCTTTTAATTTTGTTTTATTCTTTTGGTTTTTTTTATTTTTAATTGGAGAATAATTGCTTTACAATGTTGTGTTGGTTTCTTCCATACAACTATATGAAATGTTGGTGTAATTTAATCTGCTATATTATCAGTAACGAGAGTTACATCTTTTAATTTTTCTCATCTCTGGTCTTTTAAAAGCAGATTCTTTAAAACCTTATATTAAAATGAATATTGCAACTACTGAACCAGTATTCCATGTCTTCTAACCCTTTTGTAATTACATATCTCATATTTTCATTCATTGCTTGGTTTTTAGGGCAATATCTAAGTTCAGGTTTTTAATTACTAATTTGTTGCATAGCTAATATCTTATATATATATATATATATATATATATATATATATATATATATAAATATCTTCTTTACAGTTAATGTTATATATTAAAATATCAAATATTTTTCTTTCATATCCTACTATAAAAAATTTGGATAATCCAGTATTATCATCAGTCCCCATACATATTCAAAAGTCCTTTTCTCCCTGTTACCTCAATGTTGTGGTCTTAACTGTAAGTGCTTTGTGTCATTAAGTTCGTTATCTATTCCTTTCGTGGACTGACCCTTCTTGAACACAGGTTGATTCTTGTTTGAGCACTCACGCGTGCTTTGGATTGTCAGTCAGTGCTTACAATTGCTGCTCGTGCTCAGCCATTGGAGAGCAGGAGGTCTTGCTAGTGATATGTTTTCCATGGTATTGGAAAAGGGAAAGTTATACCTGGAAATCCTTTGACAGATCTTATTTGCATGCATGTACATCCAGTTTATCCAGCACTGGGAAACTGACCCAAATGCTCCCTCTTATTGATCTTTCTTCAAAAGACATCTTAACTCTACTCTCAGTACCCACGAGGCAAGACAGAGTCTATGCAAGGGATTAATTCACCTCTAACGGAACCCAAACTAAAAACCGTGCAAAGAACCCCCTATTGCCAATACCTATATCTTTAAGTAGAAAGCAAACACTTGTATGTATTAATCAAATTCTATCTCCTTTCTATCTTTTAGGAATTTTGCACAATTTCTGAAACAGAGAGAAGTCTGCTTTTTGCTTTCCAGCAAAATGGTAATAAGTTAATTTATTTTAATAGCTTTTAGAAAATAAGAATAAAATATGGCATGAATCTGGTCTCATATCTTTAAATCAATATATAGCATGTTTAAATCAGTATAAGATGGATTAATATATATGAGGCATGATTTTGCAAATCAGTGAATTTAAGATAAATTTTCTTGGTACAATCATTTAACTGCTTGAAAAACTGGGAGAAAAAAATGTCACATTATCATGTTTAAAAGGCCCCTTTCACCATAAAACAAATAGGAAAAAATGATAGATTTGACAATGTAAAAATTGAGTTCTTGATACATCAAAAATACCATAAATAAGTGCAAAATACACATGAATTGGGAAAATAGATGTAGAACTTATACTTTCACATTGGAAATGCCTGATAAGCAATTAAGTATAATGAAAGGTCCAAATATCATCATGTTTGAGAATAATTATGAATTTCACAAAACACAGTTGGAAATGGTGATATTTTATAGAGGTGTGAACTGATGAAATAGTTGAAATAATAACAAAAATTCAATGACAAGTCTAAAAATATTACAGTTTAAAAAATTAATTTCCTGTCTATGAGTCACTATAAACATATCATCAAATGAAAGAGTCCCTTTGACCTAACACCAAAATTTGTCCTCCAATAAAAGTATTAAAAAGAAATTTGCAGGACTCATATAAAAATAACTTTAACATATTTGAAAGAATTAAAGAAACAATGATAAAATTAAAACTTTATTTTGGATGAAGAAGAATATTATAAACTTGTCAGTTTTCTTCATAAAATAAAAATGTCGATAATATTGTTGTTTCTATAATTATGATAACAACAGGGTGAGAGGAGACATTGAAAGAAGAGACTGAAAAACACTGCTAAAGATTATCGAAAAGGATATAAAATCCTATAAAACAGGAGTAATGGAATAAATCTAGTTGTATATCATATTTAAACAGTGGTATTAAATGCAATTTAGTGGTAGTGGTATTAAATACAATTAAAGCAGAGTAATGAATTGAACTAGAGAGCCTAAAATAAATATGCAGAAACTTAGAATATGCACTTCAAAATCACTATGGAAAGGAAATTTATTCAGTTCATAATTTTGGGACAGGAATCTAGCACTTTAGTGGAAGATTATGAAGTGGGATACTTTGACTAAAATCAGATACAGATGGCTCCAAATTTTTAATTGAATAAATATGAAATAACCAGTGATCATTAAACATTCTTAATCTTCAAATTGTACAAGCCTCATCCCTTTGATCATGGTAAGAAACTCAGAAGATGTAAAAGTATATAGCTTCATCGAAATACACATGATAAAAATCATCTTCCTGGCCAAAAAAAAGCCATCATCAAAACCAAATGCAAGTAGAAAAAAAAATAAAGTCAATTTAAACACATATAATAGAAAATTAGCAGTGTCTTAGTATCTAATAATGCTTATGAATCATAAAATAAGGCTGAATTTGTCAATAACACATTTGAGAAAACTAAATTTCAGAAAATTCACAGGGCCAATGTCAATAACACTTACAAGAAAAATTGTCAATTTATTAAAACTCCAAAAATGATCAAAGTTAATACAAGTTAAAAATATGTAATTTTTCAGTGAAAATGGTTAAAATTATAATACCCACTGAGGCAAAAATTTGGGGAAAAGGGTATTTCCCCTTGTACATGGTAAGCATGTAAACTGGAACAAATTCTGTGAATGGCAGTGTATCATCACATATCAACAGCCTTAAGATACTGAACTCAATTTGACCTACCTATTTCATGTTAGTTAATTCATCCACTATAGGAAGCATTTGAGTTCTTTATTGAACCACATTTATTGAGTAGGTTCCACTTGACCACCACTCACTGTGAGGAGCCCATTACAAACATCACTTTACCCAACACATGCTATCTATTACCAAGTAGGAAGGTCTTGGTATCCTGATTCCCACACGCAAGCACTGAAACACAGGAGAGAAGATGATTTCGCAAATGTTGCACAGTTACTTGAATTAAGCAGCAGCTGTTTAATATTTATATGCACACTTATACTTTTTTATTTATAAATACATATATGTATATATTAGCTATTTATATATATAATCATCTGAAATTTTATAGTCCCTTAAAAGACAGAAAATGACTCTAAGCAATGAGAAACTTCCAAGTTTTTTGAGTAGATGAGTGACAGGGCTAAAGTGTATGTATCTGTGTGTGTCATGGTTAAAACAGTGGAAGAATGGGCTTCCCTAACGGCCCACTGGTTAAGACTTTGACCTCCAATACCAGGGAGAGAGGTTCAGTCCCTGGTCAGGAGGCTAAGATCCCACATGCCTCACAGCCCAAACCCAAAACATAAAAAAGAAGGAATACTGTAATAAATTCAGTAAAGATTTTTTAAATGGTGCACATAAAAAAAATGACAATGGTGGTAGAACACAATAAGGGTTTGATGTATTACAAGCTGTATGTGAGAAGTGCTTAGAACTAGGCATGTAACCAGTATGAGAACAGACTTGGTAATTTATTATTCTCATATTAAAGGAACCAGAGGAGTGAGAAAGGAGTCAGTACTGTTCATCCCTGGAGCAAAGTTTTCTGAAAAGTGTTCTGGAATATTCCTGACTTTCTCCTTTGATAAGTGGTGATGTTGACACCAGAGAACCACTTTCTCCCGAAGACACACGTTTAGGCAAGAGCAAGAAACAGGTAGGAACTCTTGCCATGTTTCTTTTATCTTTATGTGATTCTAATATTTTCTTGCAAGAATTACAGTGATTAGTGCAATGTAAAACAAAATGAGGGCTTCACTGAATTAGCAATTTAAACTTGTGCTATATTAGCATCATGTTGAATTATTACTCATCCTTGCTAATATAGCATTTAACAGGAAATTACACTGTCATGCCAGACTGGTACAAAAAAATCTGAAACCTAATGGGGCATGATGTAAAAAGCTATTATAATAGATACTCACTATTAGGAGTGTGTACAATCTTTCTGATATTTTAATTTTGGATTTTCCCATGGGTATCTATACCAGAGTGGGGGTAGGAAGGGCAGTCAGAGAAAATTCAGAAGGAAGGACAGAATTTGAGTGACTAAGTACTGTTTTGAATAGGATTTCAGTGGAAGAAGTAAATTATTTTTGTCCTCCTTCCTTGGGAGATTTCAAGATGTGTTTTGAAATTTGGGGCTTCTATTAGCCTACTGACAGTATTTTTTTTCATTTTCTCATTTTAATGCAGTATGTTTAGATTCTAGTAGCAGATTTATTAATGAATTATCCTTAAACTCCTTGGATGTCCCTAAATGTGTCATAAATTCTTAATCTAAATGAAGATTTTATAATGAGTCAACTGGGTTCAGTGATCTAGCAATGTGGAACTTAGTTTGATCTGTAGAGTATGGATGGTCCTTGTGTTGTTTTCATCTGTGCAGGGGAATTGATTAATGTAATGGCGTGGGGTATCTGCTGATGCTGGGGAAAAAGACTATGGGTTCTTTCCAGGGTCCAACGATAAAGATAGTCAATGTTTGGTTTATCTAGTCATCATTTAGTTTGGTGATCTGTATGAATGAGAAAACTTAAATATTTCATTGTATTTTTTAAAAAAGTCTTAATATCTCAAGACTCAACTTTATCATCATATCCTTAGTGTTATTTCCTTTGTTGTCCTTCACATAGCACTGAAAAACACTGTCCCTGTGCTTCTGAATTACTTCTTGTGTTCCTCATCTGAGCTCCCCATTCTTATTGTCCTCAGACACCTGGTAACATTTCGGTCCATTTGTTCTTACTATTGCCGGCACCAGGCTCTCCCTGAGATAGATACAGCCTTTTGTAAATTAATTTTTAGTTTTTTATGACTGAAGTATAGTTGATTTACAATTTTGTGTTTCACATATACAACAAAGTGATTCAGTTATACATACATACAAATATATATATATATATTTATTTATTTATGGTTTTTCAGATTCTTTTCGGTTACAGGTTATCACAAAATACTGAGTATAATTCCCTCTGCTATACAGTTGGTCCTTGTCGGTTATCTATTTTATATATAATAATGTGTATAAGTTAATCCCAAATTCCTAACTTATTCCTCCCCACCTTTTTCCCTCTGGTAACAATAGTTTGTTTTCTATATCTGTGGGTCCATTTCTGTTTTGTAAAGAAGTTCATTTGTATCTTTTTTTTAAATTTCATATGTAAGTGATCTCATATATCTGTCTTTTTTCTGGCTTCCTTTACTTAGTTTGATAATTCCTAGGCCCATCCAGGTGCAAAAGGCATTATTTTATTTTTCATAACTGAGTAACATTCTGTTATGTACATGTACCACATATTATTTATCCATCCATCTGTTGATGGACATCTAGGTTGCTTCCATGCCTTGGCTATTGTGAATAGTGCTGCTGTAAACACTGAGGTGCATGGAAAATTCAGCTTTAATGGTGCCAGTTGATGTGATTTGAGGGATGGCTCCTTAGGAGAGAATACAAAACTGAATAAAGCATTATATATGAAATTAAACCTTTATTTAGAATGAGAAAATATATCATAGCAAATATATGCTTTAGAAGGTGACAGGTAACACAAACATTTTAAGTGCAAAAGAGTATTGTTATTAATTAATTATTATATCTGTGAAATGCTTTTCCATGCATTTTTGGCTGTATATTGATTCCTTGATTGCCTCTTCATATAGGAGTTTTTTGTGCTATCATTTATAAAGAGAATAGAGAGGTAATTCAGTGTTTTCTCTCATATGATTGCTTAAAACCTATTGTTATTAGTAATAATATAGTAGATGGAGAATTTTAAGGAATTTTCCTTCTGCTTTATAGTGCATAATGTAATATGTCATGCTTTATAAATGTTGTAAAATACTTTATTGAACTTCTTTTATGTATATGTTGAAAGCATCCTGAGCATTTCCAATTTTCTGATGCAATGACTTAAATATGTTTTGAAATATACACACATAACCAATTTGTCACCCATGTCCTCAGTTCAGTGGCATGTGAAAATTTTATGTTATCTGCATTGATTTCAATATTTGAATCAAATCAGCAAGAAATTTAATGTTTTTCAATGTCTTTTCACGTTTCGTGCCTCTTCATTAAGGAGAATTCTCAAACAATTAAAGAGTCTGTTCATTACTTCTGCTTTAAAGGGAGCAACTGCTACTTTTATGTGATCTAATCATTAGGGGGTCACATTGGCTTCTCTGTTTGAAGATGTTTAAAATTCCATTGCTTTGGTGCCTTTTTTTAATAATCCATTTTTGTCTGAATCTTGTCATTTGTTTATTAACTAAACATGAGAAAAGAAGCTGCCATTCATAAGTCCAGGTGAGAATCTGTCATTTCTCAGGTTTTCCCTTTTATTGGAATCATTATCTTACCATATTACAGTTAACATAACGTAATTCCAAATAAACTTTTTCTGATGGATCCCTACAATGTCCAGTTTTAGTCCAACAATATCCAACATGTGGCAAAGTATGATAATAGATAGTGATCTAAGCCAATTCCAGTAAAATACCTTAACAAAGAAATTTTTACAAAAGCCTGTGAACACTTATGAGGCCATATTTTTTAGGCTCCTACCAGAGCCTTAAAAGGGATTTATATAAGTGAGAGGTATGGAAGCATGAGTTGTTGTTGTTGTTTCCATTTTAAAGAAAATATTGTTTCAATTGTTTGTGTGTGCTTAGTTGCTCAGTCATGTCCGACTCTTTGCCAACCCCATGGACTATAACGCACCAGGCTCCTCTGTCCATAGGGATTGCCCAGGCAAGAGTACTGGAGAGGGTTGCCATGCCCTCCTCCAGGGGATCTTCCCAACCCAGGGATTAAACACAGGTCTCCCGCATTATAGTCAGATTCTTTACTAGCTGATCCGCCAGGGAAGCCCTTTAATTGTTTAATAAGGTGATAGAGTATTAGATTTCAACTTCTGTATTTACTACAGTGTACTCACAACCAGAGTTTAGTTTCCGATGGTCACCATTGACTTGACCCGCTTTAGCCACTCTCCCCTCCCCGCACCCCCATCTCCTTTGGTAATCACTACTCTGTTTTCTGTATCCATATTTCTGGTTTTTAGATCCTACACATGAGTGAAATCACACAGTTCGCCTTTTTCCATTTGACTTATTTCACTCAGTGTAATACCCTCAATGTCCATCCATGCTGTTGCAAATGCCAAGATTTTAACTTTTAAAAATTATTTATTTATTGATTTATTTGGTTGTGTTCAGTCTTAGTTGCCACAAGCAGGTTCTTTGTTGCATCATGCAGGATCTTTTTGTTGCGGTTTACAGACTCTCTAGTTGTGGTGTATGGGCTCACTAGTCACAGCACAGGGGTGTAGTTACTCACGTGTGATTGTGGGATTTTAGTTCCCATATTAGGGACTGAACCTGCATCCTCTGCACTGCAAGGTGAATTCTTAATCACTGGACCCCAAGGAAGTCCCTATTTTTTTTTTTATGGCTCTTTCCTTCATCTATTCATCTTTCAATAGGCACTTAGGTTGTTTCCATATCTTGGCTTTTACAAATAATGCTGTGATGAACATAGCGAGTGCATATATCTTTTCAAATGACCACTTTTACATTCTTCAAGTGTATAGCCCAAAGCGGAATAGCTGGACCATATGATGATTCTCCTTTTAGTGTTTTGAGGAATTCCCATGTTGTTCTCTTTAGAGGAAGCATGAGTTTTCTAGCATTATCACAAATCATCAGCCTCTGGTTCCTCCCCTTTCATATGACATGACCTTTTAGTCTGAAATAGAGAGCATAGAGGTTAAGTAGACTTGGAGAAATTTAAGAAAGTTCATTTATCTTATCACAAATGCATCAAAAAGTGTATGTATAATGGACAAGTATAAAAGCGAATGTGTCATTAGGTGAGAGCATGAATTTGTGAGAGTAAGTTGGTAAAGGACTGAATAAACAAAAGGGTAAAAACCTGAGAATGTTTACGTGATGCACTCAAAATACTTTGTGAAGGTCTTAGAATGTGACTGGGAAAATTTGAGAAGTCTGGATGTTCATGAAAGTGGGAATTCATAAGAATTTGAATGAGTGAGGATATCAGTGTGCAAAAGAATGGTGAGTGTGGCAGAAGATTGCTTTGGAATAGGGTGTGATCAAGTAAAACAATGATAAGTAAAATCAAGTAACAAATAAACCCCAATCTCTCATTACTGTACTGATTTCAGATCCTCTATCACCAATGACAACCTATAATACATTAAAAAAATAAAAATAAAACAACCAGGACATTATCAGGAAAGATGGGAAGTACAAGCCACCAAAGCAGATATTTCCTGCCATTTAAGAATGTAAATCATCAGATTTTACACCTTCTTTTGCTTCAAAATCTTTACTTTTCATTTTACTCATTTTATTATCCATGAAAACATCATTTTCTCAGATTAACACAGTGACTCTTGGTAGTTTGTCACTAAGGATGTTTAACATGAAGAGCAGATGAATTCCAAAATTATGTTAACTCTTACATATCAACTAGAAGGAAGTTGCAGGTGAGATATTCTAAGATAAAATGGAATATTTGCTATCACAGGATACATTACAATAGAAGTCTTCGGGAAGCCCTGGAAGACAAAGGTTGCATGTACTAAGGAGATCACCATGATTTTGGTCTGTTACTGAAAAATTCTTATTGAAGTTCCCAGAATCAGTTTCTGCACATAAAACAGAAATTTAAAATGGACACTTATTTCACTATAACATGAAATAAACTCACATGTAAGCAACATTGGGCAGGTTTAGAAACTTTATGTCAGGGACCCAGACTCCTCCAGCTCCTCTTTGCCATCCTTCGGTCATCTGTGGCATATTGAAGATGGCACAGATTCTTTGCCCATCTCCCTTGAAGGGGTGATTTCTGTGTCCCTACTCCTTGAATCTGAGCAGAATATGTGACTATTTTAAGTAATAGAATATGGCAGAAGTGACACCATGACAATTTCTAGGCCCATGCCTCAAGTTACTGTCACTTTCTACTTTCTCCTTCTTGAAACATTTGCTCTTAGAGCCCTGAGCTGTCATGTAACAAATCCAACTAGCCTATTGGAGAGATTACCCAGACAGGCTCTGAGACTACATGAAGAAGGAGAGGGCTCCAGCTGGGTCTGGGCTTTCAGCCTCTCTTATCAAAATGCCAGAAGTGAGAAAGACTGGCCATGGTTCTTGCAGACCAGCCCTGCGGCTCAGCTGAGTTTCAGTGTGAGGCCTCAGCTGATCCTCTGTGGATCAGAGGAATCATCCACAGAATTAGAATATATAGTTAAATGTGTGTTTTCTAAGTTTCTATGTTTTGGGGTAGTTCATAACATAGCAATAGACTACAGTTTTATCTTATGGTGCAGGATGGCTTATGTCGCAGGAAGCTGTGAAGCAGAAAGAAGGTACATGGCTCCCACATTTAGGAAGACTTCCCAGAAAAAAAATTTTTTAAATAATATAGATGACTAGAATTTGGTCACATGGTCACATGTGGCTGCAAGAAAGACTTGGTGATATAGTCTTATGGATAAGCAGATTACCAGGTTAAACAGATTCATTTATCTATCCATGGGAGAAGATATTCTACATTCCTTCAACTCTCTCTTGAACAAAATATCTTCTTTCTTATTGAAGTTTTTTTTTAAGAGTTTATTTCTTTAGAGTAGATTTAATTCACAGCAAAACTGAGGAGAATGTACAAGAGATTTTCCATATAGGCATGCCCCCACATGTGCATAGCCTACACCACTGCAAACTTCCCTTGCCAGAGTGGTACCTTTGTCACCGCAGATGAACCTGCAAGCATGCATCATCACCCAGAGTCCACAGTTTATGTTATGGCTCACTCTTGGTATTGTGCTTTCAGTGGGTTTGGACAAGTGTATTCATCAGTGTGGTCTCAGATCCTCTGTGTTCTTCCTGTTCTTTCCCTTCTCTGACACCAAACGCTGGCAATTATTTTTGGAACCCTTTGGAAACCTTTCTACTGTCTCCATAGTTTTTCCTTTTCTGGAATGTCACATAATTGACCTTATACAGTCAGTAACCTTTTCACATTGGCTTCTCTCATCTAATAATGCACATTTAAGGTTTCTCCATGTCTTTTGATGGCTTGACAATCATTTCTTTTTGGTGCTCACTACTATATCATTGCATAAGTGTACTGCATTTTGCCTATTAAGTCACCTACTGAACGATGACTTCCAAGTTTTGGTAATTGTGAATAAAGTTGTTAACATCTATGTACAGGTTGTTGTGTGAATGTAAGTTTTTAACTACCCTGGGTAAAATAACATGGGGCACAGTTGCTGGATCATATGATAAGAGTAGGTTTAGTTTTGTAAGAAAACTAAAACCTGGCTTTCAAAGTGACTGTTTCATGGTGGCTCAGAGGTTAAAGCATCTGCCTGGAATGCGGGAGACCCAGGTTCAATCCCTGGGTTGAGAAGATCCCCTGGAGAAGGAAATGGCAACCCACTCCAGTACTCTTGCCTGGAGAATCCCATGGAGGGAGGAGCCTGGTAGGCTACAGTCCATGGGGTCACAAAGAGTCAGACACGACTGAGTGACTTCACTATCACTTTCAGCAATGTATGAGAGTTCCTGTTGCTTCACGTCCTTATTAGCATTTGCTGTTGTCATTGTTTGATGTTTTGGCCATTCAGCTTGGTATGTAGTGGCAGCTCTTTATTTTAACTTGCCTTTCCATGATGACCTGTGATGACATCTGTATATCTTGCTTTTTTTAAGAGCTGGTTGTTTTTTTAGTGTTGAGGCTGTAAAAATTCTTTGGATATATATGTGGGTATATTAAAGTGTGTCCTGGAAAATATTTTCTTCCCATCTGTGGCTGCATTCTCATTCTCTGATATTACCTTTCACAGAAGAGAAGTGTTTTTTTTTTTATTTTCATGAATTCCAGATTATCAATTATTTCTGTAATGAATCGTGTGTTTAATATTTGTTGTATCTGAAGTGTCATTACCCTACACAAGGTCATCTAGTTTTTGCTTTATGATATCATTTAGTTTTATACTTTTAATTTTACATTTAGGTTTAAGATCTATTTTTAGTTAGTTCTTGTAAAGAGTATGAGATTTGTATCTAGATTCTTTTTTTCTGTGTGTGGCTGTCCACTTGTTCCAGCACCATTTGTTGAAAAGACTGTCTTTGGTCCATTGTCACGTTTGTTCCTATGTCAAATATCTGCTGACTATACTTATGGAGGTCAATTTGGGAACTTTAAATGCTATTCCATTGAGCTATCTGTCCTTTTACCAATAACAAACTGTCTTGATTACTGTACTTTATAGAAAAAATATTGAAATCTGATAGTGTCAGCCATCCAACTTTGTTCTTCTGCTTAATATTATATTGACTATTCTGGGTCTTTTGTCTCTTCATATAAACTTTAGAATGTTTGCCAATTGCCTCAGAATAACTTGCTGGGATTTTTATTGGAATTACACTGAATCTATAGATCAATATAGGAAGAACTATAATCTTGACAGTATTAAATCTTCCTATTCATGAGCCTGGAATATCTCTTTATCTATTTATTTTTACTTAATTAACCAAAGTTTTATATTTTAATTCAAATTTGTCATACATATTTTGGTAAATTTATACATAAACATTTCATTTTTGGGGTGCTAATGTAAATGGTACTGTGGTTTTAATTTCAAATTCCACTTGTTCATTTCTGGTATAAAAGGAAGTGACTGACTTTTACATATTAAACTAGTATCCTGCAACCTTGTTATAATCACCTATTAATTCTAGGAATTTTTTTGACCAATTCTTTTGAATTCTTTAAACAATGATCATGTCATGTCATCTGTGAATAAAAGTTTTTTTTTACTCTTTTTTTTTAATTTTTATTTTTACTTTATTTTACTTTACAATACTGTATTGGTTTTGCCATACATTGATATGAATCCACCACGGGTGTACATGAGTTCCCAAACATGAACCTCCCTCCCACCTCCCACCCCATATCATCTCTCTGGATCATCCCCATGCACCAGCCCCAAGCATCCTGTATCCTGCATCAAACACAGACTGGCAATTCGTTTCTTACATGATAGTATACATGTTTCAATGCCATTCTCCCAAATCATCCCACCCTCCCCTTCTCCCTCGGAGTCCAAAAGTCCACTCTACACATTGTGTCTCTTTTGCTGTCTCGCATACAGGGTCATCATTGCCATCTTTCTAAATTCCATATATATATGTGTTAGTATACTGTATTGGTGTTTTACTTTCTGCCTTACTTCACTCTGTATAATCGGCTCCAGTTTCATCCATCTCATTAGAACTGATTCAAATGTATTCTTTTTAATGGCTGAGTAATACTCCATTGTGTATATGTACCACAGCTTTCTTATCCATTCACCTGCTGATGGGCATCTAGGTTGTTTCCATGTCCTGGCTATTATAAACAGTGCTGCGATGAACATTGGGGTACATGTGTCTCTTTCAATTCTGGTTTCCTCGGTGTGTATGCCCAGCAGTGGGATTGCTGGGTCATAAGGTAGTTCTATTTGCAATTTTTTAAGGAATCTCCACACTGTTCTCCATAGTGGCTGTAAAATATTGTCCTGTATTACATTTTAATTTTTTTCAATTAAATAGTTGATCATGTACTTTAATTACAAAGGGAAATTTCAAGGAGAACGTTATTAAATAGAAATGGCATATTAGTTACCTATAATAAAAAAAAAAACTCAGCAGACTGAATAATAGGACTTCCACAGGCTTAGACAACAATGGGTAGATGTGGCCAGAGTTTTTAATTGCTGCACATAATAAACTTTTCTGTGAGTCAGCTCAGAAAATATTTTTCTCCCCTAAATGCACCTGAAGAGTTCTAAGTTTGTCCTCCCTTTGACTTTGAATCTCTGTGTGTAGCAGTTTTCAGAAATTAGCTTTTATGTGATCAAACTACTCATTTTTGATTCTGGATTCAAAGCTTTTGTAATTATGTTCAGAGCACTTTTAAAAAAATGTATAAATGCATCTTTAATGTATGGAGATTGGAAGATCAGCAGCCAAGTGAAACTCGACAGCACAGGGAAGGGTGTACAGGAGGTCAGTGAAGCTGTTGAAAAGAATAGAAATTAGATCCTCTCAGAAAGAGGTAAAAAATTTGGATTCATCCTAAAAAAGAACTGCCAGAGAGGAATTTAATAACATATCCCTTTATTTATGGAGGCAGAATATTAGCCACTTACAAGAATGCAGACAGTTTGAAACCTGGTAATACCTACCACCTACTTCCCCACCTACCAACTCATGAGAAGTCCAATTGTTGGGTATTTTAAAGTTCCTAGTGCATACACAGCATTTGCCAGGTATTAGTAGAAATGTATAGCAGTTCACATTATAGTTATGAAATATCCATGACTGAAAAGGAAGAAGCAAGTACACGGTTAGATTATGAGAGATTTTTACAACTCCAAAAAAAATTTTTAAAGCTCCAGAATTTAAAAACTCCTCCAATTAATGTAGTGTGAAAATCAACATGGATCTTGGAGAAGAGATTTTGAAACAACTGTGTTTCATATTTGATGTATTTTTTAGATTTCTATAAAATGTACCTTTAGGCAATAAGCCCCTTGGCATATGCTCGTTACCAAGGAAAATAAAACAGTTATATGACTAATTAGACTTCACCTTCTCAGTTCAGGAAAAGCCTGACAACCCACCCCTTGTTATCATAAACTAATGATGCCTCCCCACATTACATGAAACAATCAGTGGTGAGGTTCATTACAGCTGCATCGTCTTGTTCCATAAATGTCAAGAGATTAAAGGTGAAAGCTTTGGCTTCCCATTTTTTTGTAGGCGGGTTTTTAAAAGTTCAATGTGGTCAGATTATTTTAAGATGATAGTTACAGTTTCTTCATGTTACCAAAATGCCTAGTAGAAAAGTCTAGAAACCCATTCAAAATCTTCTATTTGCTCTTGTTTGTATTCATGTCAAATACTGTTTCATTGACTTTTTTTTTTTTACAGTAATCATCTATTGACAGGCTAAAGCAGTCTGTTCTGAGTTGTGCAGACAAAAAGACAATTTGTGTTTCTCAAACAGTTTTTGGTTAATTAACTTTGTGCACAACATCGTAGTATAATACCCCCAGCACACGCACCCTCACATACACACACACACACACACACACACACAGGCACACTTCTTTTTAGATGTTTAGAGTTTTCAGAAAGTACACTGAGAACAGACTTGTTTGATTAAGCTCAGTTCAGCATCTCCAAAATTTTAAGGTAATCTCTCCGTGTGCAGCTTCTTATAGAACTATTGTTTCTTGAAACAAGCTATGGGGAAACCTGTTTTAGATTATGCTTACAGACTATCTGTGATTCATCCAACTATCCATGGAAATTATTGATGTCTCACTAAAATAGATTTTGAAAATCTAGTGATTTGAAAAGTCTAGTAAAGTTTCTCACCAATTTAAGGCATTTTCCGGTATTGAAACCCCTTTTCTAGCCCCCTGATGGTTCTTTCTGAAATTCAGTAGGAAGTTAGAGATGATTGTTAGGCTGAGTGAGTTTGGGGTTCTGGAAGTTTTTCCTCTTTTAAAAAATGTGGGAGTTGAATTGATCTATTTCTAAGATCTTTTGGAGCATGAAACTTGTCTTAGTGACCTCAGTGACTGACACATTAATGACAAAGAAAAATCATACTTTCTATATGCTTTGTTGTTCTTGTTTAGCCACTGGGTCCTGTCTGACTCTTTTGCAACCCCATAGACTGGAGCCTATCAGGCCCCTCTGTTCATGGGATTTCCCAGGCAAGAATGCTGATGTAGTTTGCCATTTCCTTCTCCAGGAATCTTCCTGACCCAGGGATTAAACCTGTGTCTCCTGCATTGGCAGGCAGATTCTTTACCACTGAGCCACCTGGGAAGCCCCCTATATGCTTTACTTACTTCATTATCATTTCAGTATTCAACTAGCTAAAAAATAAATCATAGATTAAAGCAGTTGAAACACATAAAACCACTGGACAAGGTAAGAACCACAACAAGAAATAATCTGTTGCTTATTTTGCTTGAGTTTTACAATCCCCTTATCATGGCTGTTACGAGTAACTCCCATATTACAGATAAGACTGAATCGCAAAACTTTATGTAAGGTGTCCTATAGCTTACACCTAGAAATGGAACAGTTGAGATATAAATCAGGAGAGGTGATTTTCAGTTTCATTCCTGAAATTGAAATGAATTCAGTTTCATTTCAATACTATGCTGATATTAGCCTAGAAACAACAAATTTTAAGTTGAGTGAGAGGAATGATATGGAAGAAAATGACATTTTGAAACAAAAAAAGCTACTCAAGATAACCTGCCTGCAGGTGCTCACCCTGCTGACCCCTTAGGTAAGACCATGGTAAATGTAAAATCATTTGGACATATTTTCAGAAAGTCAAAATTATGGGTAAAAATTTTGAGCTGAGCATCTAATTTGTATTCCAACAATAAAACTGTATGAGCACATTTTTAATTTTCTTTTTTCATGTTCCTATTTTCATTTGTTATAAACTATCTTAATGTCTGGGAAACCACACATGTCACAGGAGAATAAGAATAGTGCAATGACTTTTACTGACTTCTGGAGAAGTGTGGACTGCTAATCAAAGATCGCTTTGAAGATGAGAGGTTTGTTGAGGTATAAAAATTTAATGTATGATAAAATGAACATAATTTTACCCCCCAAAAAATGTTTTTAGGCATTTAGATGATCTTTTTTTCAAAATTTTAATTCTAAGATGTGAATGCTGCCTTACTGTAGAAGACACTGTGAGCACTTTTTAGCATTCCTTTAAAAAATTGCCTATACATTTCCTCTGAATAGGAAGATTTTAAAAATTCTATCACTAATGGTGTAACTTTTCAGCACAAAAAAATAAAAGAGCACTTAACTGCAGGGGTGATGAGGAACTAGAGGAGCAAATACGTTTCACACTGAAATGTGATTTTGTGTTGCTAAGGAAGACATAAAGGTCGTGGTGGAGTGTGATAAAAGGGTTAAAATAAATGAGAAGAATTTTTTTAATACCCAGAGGGAGAAGAAAGCCACAAGAAAATAGGTCCACTAATGAATGAGGAAGGGCATGAAATTAATGATGACTCTAAAACGGCTGAGTTATTGAACTCATTTTTTAAAATCTGCCTTTAACAAGAGAAATGAAGCAAAGAAATACAGACAATTAGGGAGTAATGAAGACATTGCAAAAATGGCTATAGCCAACATCAGGATAGGGGAATTCCTTACTTGGCAGTCCTTGGAAGATTCATATCTTCCTGAGTTATTTAAGGGTTTGGCCAGCATATTTACTGATCCATGCATATTTTTTCTTAGAAAATGAGAGAATGTTAGCATATTGGGAAATGTGGATAAAACAGACTCTTGAGGGTATTAGAAACTTCCGCCTAGAAAGGTAACCATCAGTAAAGTGTATCATTGAATATCTTCCAAAATATTAAGAATGGGAAACTGGCAGTGTACCTTCAATATGAATAAAGCAGGCCATAGGAATCCACAATTTTGCCATCACACACCCACAAAAGTTATTGGAAGACAAATAGCAAAAGTCAAACATTTGAACCCTGGGGTCATTTCTGATTTGGTGAGTCACCCAGTTGTGCATGAAAAATTAATCTCACAAAGAAAGTTATTGAATCATGGTTTTGAAAATAAGTTAAAGTTCATCATGAGTGATGAAACTACATGGGAAATTACATAAATGACTCAGGGGGCTCAATATGGGCTAATATTCTATTTTGTTTAAAGAATTTATTATTTATGATTATCAAAGTGATTAATGAATTGTTCAAAAGATTTTAAAATGATGTTATTCTCTGAAAGTCAGAGAAAACTTATAAAAACCACAAAGAGGCAAAAGGATCAAAACAGAGCTATAAATATCGAAGTGGAGATTTAGGCTAAAAGGAACGGTGGGTGGGGTGAGATGAGAGTTCTCGAGAACTCAAAGGCCTTAGCTCGAGGACTTATGCAGTATCTTGCAGTTGAGATGAGACGGAAATCCAGCAACGTGACAGCAGTCCTAATGAAGGAGATCTCTGCTCTTTTTCTTTCTCTTGTTCTTAACTGTCCCCAAATGTTCTCAAATACTGCAAAGATTTGCTGGTGTGTTTTCTGATCTACTCAATTAGCAGCATGAAGAACGTTGCATCCTAAAAGCCATAGGTTCATAGCCAGGCCATGGGAAAGAAAAAGCAGAAATGAATATAGAAGGGCCTGAAATGAGTGAGAAGAAGACTTCAAATGACCATGAGAATCTAAGTTAACTCTGGGCTGTAGGCTTTTTTTTTTTTTTTTTTTTTAGGAAATTTAAAAGAAATGCCCACATTAGAAAGCGGTAAGATCAGGAAGAGGGGAAGAAAAGTCTTTTGTGGAGTTGGTACCAATATACACTGATTTAACAGAAAAATATAAAATCAGAAATTTGGAAATGGAGCAAAAGCATAGAACAAGCAGCGATAATGTGACATTGCAGAGGAACTCATCAGGTGTATCATGAATACTTGCTTTTGCATGGGAGAACTAGGGTGGGGTTGCAACATTTACCGCAACACAGTGACTTGGTGACCCTTCTGATGCTGCTTCTGTTTCACTCATGAGAAAACCGGGTATTCTGAATGCCCAGTTCAAGTGTTTTAAGCCTCTGCTATTGATGAAAACTCACTACTTCTCAAAGAGGATGCACTTTGTATTTTCCAAAGCACTTCTTCAGTGTTAATGAGAACTCTGTGCTATCAGACACTTGCAATGTCTGACACACTGACCGTTATCACCACCACTTACATCACCCCTCTAGGGCAGGCATTGTTATCCAGACATCACAACTAGGAAGAGTGACAGCCCCTTAAGTAGCATCCCTCGTGTCGTGCAGCACTGTGACGGTGAGGCTGGACAGCACACCCAGGTAATAGCCTCCCCAGGCCTCCCTCCTACTCCACCTGCTGCTCCACACCAAGACCAACAGAGTGCCGGATATTCTCTCCCTCTCACTCTCTATAAAATCTCTGGTTTCATCATTCTGATGCTGTCCTCAATTCAAAGGAACTGAAATGGGTTCTTGTCAGAGTCAATGATATCAATCACAAGAGCCCAGAGGGATGGCCCGTAATGAAGACATTCCACTCTCCTGAAAGGTCTGTGTCATACTGGTCCAGTGGTCACAGTTCTCACCCTGGCCTTTGATGACCTGCCCTTGGTCCGAGGCATTTTCAGTAGTTCTATACACAGAGCCACTATCTGCATCTCCCAAGGCGTGATGGTTGCAGTTTCTATGCAGAGCAGCTATGTTTCCCTGAATGAAACCCAGCAGGAGAGACAGGGGAGTTTTTGCTCATATCCTTTGCATGGTAGGTCTGTATACACATTGTAATACACAGGTACCTCATCTTCACAGCCCTGCCGAAAGAAATAGCAACCACTCCAGTATTCTAGCCTGGGAAATCCCACAGAGGAGCCTGGCAGGCCACAGTCCATGCGGTCGCGAAGATGCGGACACAATTGAGCCACTAAACAACAACAGCAACGTTTTCCCAGCCTGTGATTTCAAATTCTTAAATCAAGGTTTTGGGAGTTGAACCGGATAGCTAATTACTCAGAACATGCGCTAATGAAGACTTCGATAACGTCACTACGTTCCCTAGAAGTTGTGTCTTCTTGAGCACAGCTTCAAGTGAGAACATAACGTTAACAAGCCAAGAAGTTAATTCACTCATTGTTTCCTAAAATCATTCTACATACAAGTGTGGAGCTCTGACAGTGTATCGGGAACTACATCCAGTCTGGGACACAACATAGAAGCAACTATCTCTGGGCATCCTCATCCTCAAACTGGCAAATTATGAGGCATTCCACAACGCTTTCCTTTTTTTTCTTTGGTCAAAACAGTAAAGTTTGATGACTTATAAAGTAAATTCAAGGTTTTCCTTTCCATAATGTAATTTTCACTCCCATGTTTCTAATACACTGTCTTAAATGTGGAAGTAATTACATCGTTGAAATAGAATGAGAAGTAGCTTGCAGTGTTGAATACTCCCTGGAGAGTGTGTTGCATAAGCAAACTTTTTGTGGTTAAAAATAAAAAATAGTAAAGTTGAAAATCACTGGTTACTGGAAACAGACATGTAAATGGGTGACAATGAAACCGCTGCCATATGTTAAAGCACTGTGGGAACACAGAGTAGATTGCATGGAGTTTACTAGAGAGGGTAGAATCAGAAGTAGTTCCTGAAAACAGCAGCAAACCCTACCAGTGTGGTAATGTAACTGCGTTTCTTTTTTTTTTTTATGGTGATGCCTTTTAATTTTTTAATTTTTAAAATTTATATATGTTTAGTCAAAGGATAATTGCTTTACAGCATTGTGCTAGTTTCTGCCAAAAATCAACATGAATCAGCCATAGGTATACATATGTCCTCTCCCTCTTGAACATCCCTCCCACCTCCCTCCTCATCCCACCCCTCTGGGTTGCTACAGAGCCCCCATTTGAGTTCCCTGAGACATAAAGCAAAATATGTAAAATGGCTCTTCATTTTACACATGGTAATGTATGTTTCCATGTTACTCTTGCCATACACCCTACCCTCTCCTTCCTCCCCTCTCACTGTGTCCATAAGTCTGTTCTCTATGCCAAGACTGGTTTTTAATCTGCAATTATAATATAGATCATCTGAGCAGAGCAGCTTCTGAGTTCTCTGGGAGTAAGCTCTCTAGTCTGGGTAGTCTTTAGACTGGCTCTGCATCCATGCACAGTTGACTCCAGTTTGCCACCACATCCACCATTCATTGCCTGAAATATAAACTCCCGGCCTTCCACTATCCTCGGCATCATCAACTCAAACCACTCTTGATGTGCTTCCTTACCCAAAGCCTTTGATGCCCAACTCCAACTCTCACTTGCTCTTCTGTGACCTTGAAGCTTCGACTTCTTCATGAGAAAATTCTCATAGGTTCTTAACTCCTTCTCTCAATGAATTTACATTGACTGGTAGAGCTTTATTTCACTCAATCTACACATCTTACCCTCCCAATCTGTAAAATCTCACATATTTTAGAGGGAACCTGGGCGTTTTGTCATGGTCCTGGTTTCTAAAGTACACAGAGGAATATTCTGGATTTTTAAGCAGGTTACATTTAGCCCAGGTGAGAAAATCAATGGGGAATAAAAAGTCAATGGGGAATAATTGATTTAGAAAGGCATACACAGCCAGAGAGGCTCTAGAAATTAATAAATCATAATTCTATAAGAGCAATCATAATAAACACACATAAATCCCCATCACTAGTCAATACTGCTTTTCCAGGATCCCAAGACTTCTGTATAAAGTCAGTACTTAAGAAGGTTTATCTTGATGGACAAACAAGCAAACTATTAACTATGACATACTATAAAATCTGCTACACAAAATATAAATAAAATGTTTTCTGAATACCAGGTGGGAGGAAAAGTGATTTGCTTCCAAAGAATTCCAGTTTGAACACAGAACTGTCATATTGTTGGATTTTGTGCTGTAGGTATAGGGAATTCCCACCACTTCCCCAGAGTGCTAAAATGAGTGTTATTCCTTTGTCTTGTCTGCAATGTCCTTGCTCATCCAACATTTTTGCTCACTTGACTAACCCATGCCACTTTCTGGGCTGCAGTTAAGATGTTACCTGTTCCTGACAGCCTGATTCACTAAGTAGAGGTCATGTGCCCTATGAAGAGGTCACATGCAATTTGCGCTTTCCCTCATTTTAGTACAGCACGCTATAGATAGTCATTGGTTCCATGGTCCTTACCTAGAACTGTGCTTGGCAACTTCAGCTCTCATTAATACGGGTTGAATTAGTTGAACAAGACAAATGACTGGATGAATGGATTTATCAGTGAATTGATGAAGGTACAGATATTTGTTTCTGGCTTTTGAGTGTGAGTCATACCACAGAGAAAGTTATTGTTTGTGAGAAGAATGAAGTCAAGAGAACTCAGTCTTGGATCAAGAGAAACATACCAAAGTCACACTCTTATTTGTTCTTATAATCATTCAGATATTTAGTAAATGCCTGGTTGTTGTATCAAAAGTGATCTGTAATATTTTTAATTTATTTTTGCTTGGAAGATAATTGCTTTACAATGCTGTGTTGATTTCTGCCATACAACAGCATAAATCAGCCATAAGTGTACTTATGTCCCCTCCGTCTTGAACCTTTCCCCCCAACCCCATCCCACCCCTCTAGATTGTCACAGAGTTCCGGGTTGAGCTCCCTGTGTTATATACCAACTTCCCACTTGCTATCTGTTTTAATATGGTAATGTATATATAAGTTTCAGTCTTACTCTCCCGGTTCACCATGCCCTCTGCTTTCCCTGCCGTGTCCACAAGTCCATTCTCTATGATTGCATCTCCATTCCTTCCCTGCAGATAGATTTATTGTTACCATTTTTCTAGATCCCATATATATGCATTAATGTATGATATTTGTTTTTCTCTTTCTGACTTACTTCACTCTGTATAAAAGGCTCTAGGTTCATCCAGCACACTAGAACTGACTCAACCGTGTTCCTTTTTATGGCTGAGTAATATTCCATTGTATATATGTACCACAACTTTTTTATCCATTCATCTGCTGATGTGTATCTGGGTTGTTTCCATGTTCTAGCTATTGTAAATAGTGCTGCAGTGAACACTGGGGTACATGTGTCTTTTAGCTATGGTTTTCTCAGGGCATATGCCCAGTAGTGAGGATACTGGGTCATATGGAAATTTTATTTCTAGTGTTTAAATAAATCTCTATACTATTCTCCATAGTGGCAGTATCAATTTATATTCCCACCAATACTGCAAGAGGGTTCCCTTTGCTCCATATCCCCTCCAGCATTTATTGTTTGTAGATTTTTTGATGATGGCCATTCTAACTGATGTGAGGTGATATCTCATTATAGATTTTATTCTCATTTCTCTAATAATGAGTGATGTTGAGCATCATTTCATGCATTTGTTGGCCATCTGTATGTCTCCTTTGGAGAAATGTCTGTTTAGCTGTTTAGGTCCTCTGTCTATTGTTTAATGGGTTGTTTATTTCTCTGATGTTGAGCTGCATGAGCTACTTGTATATTTTGGAGATTAATCCTTTGCCAGTTGCTTCATTTGCAATTATTTTCTCCCATTTTAAGTTTTTTCTTTTCATCTTGTTTATAGTTTCCTTTGCTGTACAAAAGCTTTAAGTTTCATTTGTTTATTTTTATTTCCATTACTATAGGAGGTGGGTCTAAGGGGATATTACTGTGATTTACATCAAAGAATGTCTGTCTATGTTTTCCTCTAAGAGTTTTATAGTTTCTGGCCTTTCATTTGGGTCTTTAATATATTTTACTTTTATTTTTATGTATGGTGTTAACAAGTGTTCTAATTTCATTCTTTTACATGTTCAGTTCAGTTCAGTCTCTCAGTTGGGTCCAACTCTTTGCGACCCCATGAATCGCAGCACGCCAGGCCTCCCTGTCCATCACCATCTCCCTCAGTTCACTCAGACTCACGTCCATCGAGTCCATGATGCCATCCAGCCATCCCATCCTGGGTCGTCCCCTTCTCCTCCTGCCCCCAATCTCTCCCAGCATCAGAGTCTTTTCCAATGAGTCAACTCTTCGCATGAGGTAGCCAAAGTACTGGAGTTTCAGCTTTAGCATCATTCCTTCCAAAGAAATCCCAGGGTTGTTCTCCTTCAGAATGGACTGGTTGGATCTCCTTGCAGTCCAAGGGACCCTCAAGAGTCTTCTCCAACAGCACAGTTCAAAAGCATCAATTCTTCGGTGCTCAGCCTTCTTCACAATCCAACTCTCACATCCATACATGACCACTGGAGAAACCATAGCCTTGACTAGATGGACCTTAGTTGGTAAAGTAATGTCTCTGCTTTTGAATATGCTATCTAGGTTGGTCATAACTTTTCTTCCAAGGAGTAAGCGTCTTTTAATTTGATGGCTGCAATCACCATCTGCAGTGATTTTGGAGCCCCAAGAAATAAAGTCTGACACTGTTTCTACCATTTCCCCATCTATTTCCCATGAAGTGATGGGATGTAGACATCTGGTTTCCTCAGCACCACTTATCAAACAGACTGTCTTTTCTCCATTGTATATTTTTTACTCCTTTGTCACAGATAAGGCACCCATATGTGCATGTGTTTATCTCTAGGCTTTCTACCATGTTCCATTGATCTATATTTCTGTTTTTTTGCCAGTACCATACTGTCTTGATGTTGACTGTGGCTTTGTAGTATAGTCTGAAGTCAAGAAGTTTGATTACTCCAGCTCTGTTCTTCTTTCTCAAGATAGCTTTGGCTATATGGGGTCTTTTGTATTTCCTTACAAATTGTGAACTATTTGTTCTAGTTCTATGGAAAATGCCATTGGTAAGTTGATAGGGATTGCACTGAATCTGTAGATTCATTTTCACAATATTGATTCTTCCAATTCAAGAATATGCTATATCTCTCCGTCTGTTTGTGTGGGTCAAGGCAATTTTAAAGATTCCATGAAGTCTTGCAGTACAGTGTGATCAGGGTCTATAATGTCTATAACCTTTATCAAGAGTAGAACTAAGTAAGGCTGAACCAAATGGTCCATAGACCGTTGCACGGTCCTATCCAGTTTGTCTCCTTCTCATCATCATAACAGCACAGATCCCAAGCACCTGGGACATCATCAGTATATATGAGAAAAGTAGTCTTCCTTTGTGATATTTTTTATTTAATTTTGTTTATTTATTTAGCCACATGATGTGACATGTGGGATCTTAGTTCCCTAACAAGGGATCAAACCTGGACACCCTGCATTGGAAGCACGGACTCTTAACTACTGGACCCCCAGGGAAGTCCCATGATGTTTACTTTTAATGTGTAGATGTTTGCCTTTGAAAGTCTCATATTCTTTTTCTTGAGAGATTTTCCCCTATTATATAATCATGTACCTACTTAAGATCAGAGAAAATTATCCAGATGAAACTAGATATTACCAACATTTTGACATTATGCATATCACTTCCTCCTCTTCTATATATACTAAATAAATGAGAAAAAAAAGGAAAAATAACATATAATGTCTGCATAACTGAAAAGCAGTGGAAAGTGAGTTATGTTAATATCTAGGAAAAGCAGTGGAAAGTGAGTTATGTTAATATCTAGGAAATAGGCAATCCAGACTGAAGAAATCAAGAACTCATGAATCTTAAGATAAGCAAGTATAAGGAATGTTTGACAAATAGTGTTGAAACTTACATGGAAAGAGAAGAGAGCAAAGGAAGAGAGGAAGTGAAGGCCACACCATCTAGGAAAATGAGGTCTTTGTGAGGATTTTGGTGACTGTTCTGAGTGACCTGAGAACCCACTGAAACTTTTATTTTTTTGTTTTTTTGTTTTTACATGAAGCTCTCATACTTAAAATTACTCATTTTAAAGTGGCATTGAGTGTATTACATATTACATATTCAGTGTGTATTACATATTCAGTGGCATTGAGTGTATTACAATTTTTTGCATCCATTACTTCTATCTAATTCCAGACATTTTCATCAACACAAACTAAAACCCTCTACACATTATTAATGTTAATAGTAGTATTATTAATATTAATAATATCAATGACAGTGCCTGGTAACCATCAATCTGCATTCTGCTTTATGGATTTCCTTATTCTGGGTATTTCATAGAAATGGAATCCTAGAATATGTAACCTTTGGTGACCATCTTCTTTCACTTAGTACAGTATTTTCAGGATTCATCCATGTTGTACCATGAGTCAGCCCTTCATTTCTTTTTGTGTCTAAAATTATTCCATTGCATGGATATACTGCAATTTGTTTATCCATTCATCCTGGGATTTAAAAGGTTGTTCTCACTGCTATGCAGAGAATAGATTGCAGGGGATGGAGACAGAGCAAGGAAAAAATTTAGGAGTTAATTGCTATCATCAGACTAAGAGATAATGCTGCTATAAAGCAGAATATAATACACAGAGAACAAAGAGAAATGTTCCAATTGAAGCTATTAAGAGCAGACAAGATTCTGTAATGGTCTGGATATGTAGGAAAGAAATGTTGCAGGGATGACTGAGATTTCTGGCCCAAGGAATGAGATGATTGAAATGACCAATTATTTATAAAGTTGAAATTGTGAAGTCGTAGGTTGAAGTGGTAAAGCCAAGGGTTCAGTTTTGTACATATTAAATTAGTAATCTTTTCAACTTATTTATCAGATGTCTATTATCATGTAACAAACCATGACAAAATGTAACTTATTTGGTTATGGATCTCTGTGTCAGCAATTCATGCAGAGTTCAGCTGAGTGCCTCTGCTGGCCTCAGCTGCCATTACTCATGTGGTTTCAGTAGGCTGGGGGCTTTGGAGGCTTCACTGGAATCTGGTTGATCTAGGCTAGGAGACCTCAACTAGAATGTGTCATTCTTTTCCAAGTGGTTTTATCCTCCAGTAAGCTTAGAATACGCTTTTTTATGTGGAAAATTCAGTGCAATAAGAGGGGAGTGGAAGCTTCATTGTCTTTTGTATTCTCAGTTTGCAACTTTGGCCATGTCCCTTCTACTATGTGCAATTAGTTAAATAAAGTCACGAATTCAACCCAGATCACATAGAGTAAAGAAATTCAGCCCCTTGATGGGACCATCTGTGTCACATTGTGAAGGTATGCAAAGCAGGGAAGAAATGATGGTTTTAAATAAAATAATTTGCCACACCATCAAAGTGGAAATATTGAGAACATGTTGACTTATATGCACCTAAAGTTCAGGAGGGGAAGCCTGGGCAGGGGAGTGAATGTAGACTGATGGCAAAGAGAATCAATTAGGTAATGAGTGAGGTAGATGAGACCCAAAGAACATTGTAGTCAAGAACTGATAATGAAATACACCAAAAATGATTATGCATTTGTTGCTTATGTCATAGATATTGGCTTTTCTGACAGATAAGTATCTTTGAAGTTGTCTTCCCAGTCTGTAATGGTGAGTATTTTCTCTCCAGCCCTAGGCTAAGAGAAGGGCAGTAGTTTATGTGAATGCCAAAATTCTTCCTGTATTAAGCTCATTAAAAGATCTGAATCTCCATTAATATCCAGGAAAACTAGGGCAGCAATGGTCTGCAATGCTAATGGGAGCTATGAATTTGAATTTTCATTGAAGTAATAAGGCCATGTGTTTTAAACACAGGTAAAACTCAGTGGTGAGGGCAGTTGAAAGACATTCATTTTATAACCATGTGGAAACACATACTTTTTATTAACTACCTTGCTGTACATAAAATTGTTTTAGGTCCTCACAATTATGCAAAGTTGAATGAAGCACTTGATCATGTTTTTCAAATGGATCACCACTTAAATAAGACAACAAAAGTGAGATGATACATTTTTTAAAAATCCTAATGGTAATGGAAGAATGATCATGTTCACACAAAATACATACATGTATGTAAAACATGGAAAGATATATTTAGCAACAGAGTATAGGAGAGAAGACACAGAGGGACCAGAGCCAAATCCTTACCAATTAGTGGCATCTATAAGTAAACCTCTTCGTCCAGTAAAAACTTCAGTTACCACTTATAGTTCTTGCAGTGTGCAGGCCAGCATTCTGGGTTTCCCTGGTGGCTCAGTGGTAAAGAATCTGCCTGGCAATGCAGGAGATGTGGGTTCAATCTCTGGGTTGGGAAGATCCCCTGAAGAGGGAAATGGCAACCCACTCCAGTATTCTGGCCTGGAAAATTCCATGAATGGAGGAGCCTGGTGGGCTACGGTCCATGGGATCGCAAAGCAACACAACTTCGAGGCTAAATAACAACAACAAGGGTACTGTTCTAAGTACATACGTATCAAGTCACTGAGTTATCATAGCAACCAACAGGGCAGGAGACATTTTTGCGTCTAACCACGTCCAGCTCCCCCAACTTGTTTTCTCTGTGTTCTACACCACCTCCCCTCAAGTGCGTGCCACCTCTCAGATGATCCCGAAAGCCTTAGCCACTCAACCACGATGCAGACACCACTTAGGGGTTAACCCCTCAGCTTCCCTCACTTTATAGGGATCATTTTGGAGAAGTATTCCATGTGGTTCCTTGGACAGTCCTGAGGGTGAAGGAGCTTCCATTGTTCACAGAAACTAGCTCAGGGATGCCCTTTCCTGTCTTCCTTACTCTGCTTTCTGCAGTTGCCTTCCTAGTAAACTATCTGCACCTGAATCTCCACCTAGGGCACTGTCTGTAGAAAGGAACAAAGTGTCCCTCTGATAGAAAAATGAGGTCATAAAAATTTAACAACTTGAATGATATCATCTACAAAAGTGATGAGAGTCTAGGTTCTGTCTGATCTTTCAGGGTTCAAGAGAACCAAATCTTCTAAAATCAAGATATTCATTAATTGTTATAGATAAATAAAATACTTACAGATGTAACTGTGAAATTCCATGATTCTAAATTACAATACTTATTCACCAAAGCAGAAAAGAAATATTTCCTGGATAAGAATGTAAGACCTAGAACACTGAATATTTGGGGGCCAGAAAAGTCTTCTTATTCCTTTGCTATTCTCAAAATAAATTACTAATGAAATAGCCTTCTTTTTACAATTGATTTATTTGTTTATATTTATCTTGGCCTGCACTGGGTCTCCGCTGCTGTGTGTCAGCTGTCTTTAGTTGGAGCGAGCAGGGGCTACTCTCTAGCTGTGGCGCACAGGCTTCTCATCGTGGTGGTTTCTCTTGCTGCAGAGCACGGGCTCCAGGGTGCACAGGCTTCAGTAGTTGTGACACTTGGTCCCAGTAGTTGTGGCTCATGCTCTTTAGAGCACAGGCCCAGTAGTTGGGGTGCTCGGGCTTAGTTGCTCCACGGCATGTGGGATCTTCCCAGACCAGAGATTGATCCCATGCCCCCTGCAGTGTAAAGCAAATTCTTAACCATTGGAGTCTGAGCCTCACATTTTTATCCCTGAATGTTTATTTCAATATATAATGCACTGAAAGACCCTGAGTTATAGGATATTTAAAAGTATTCTTTGTGTTTGCTGACTCTTGGTTCCTTCCAGATTTATGGGGAGTTTGATGAGAGTTATAACCTATATTTGTATGGAATTTGGTTGCCTGAGTGCTTGCACGTATGTTATCTCATTTAACTGTTAGTGCAACCTTATGATGTACATAGAATCATTTTACAGATGAGGAAACTTAATTGCAGTGGTTGTATTTTGCTTACACTAATATACTTTGCATATGCAGAACCAGATAATGAAACCACATATCTTTGTAATCTGTGGCAAGGCTTTGTCTACTGCAACACAGTGATTTACGAAGTTTTTGGCTACAGCCAATGTTGAGGAAAGCAGTAAAGAGTCTACTTTCTGGGTGAGTCAAATGGAAAGGAGATGGTTTCAGTGAGTCTGTAAACAGCCAGTTCCTATAAAAGTGGTGCTAATCATGCTGTATCAAATATAACAGAAGTTACCTTTAACCATAAAGGAAAGTCGAGTCATTAATTGCTATGTGGCTGTTGTTGTTGTTGTTCAGTTACTAAGTTGTGGCCGACTCTTTGCAACCCCATGGACTTCAGCAGGTGAAGTTTCCCTGTCCTTCACTATCTCCCAGAGTTTGCTCAAATTCATGTCCATTGTCAGTGTGCTTCCAACCATCTCATCCTCTGCCACCCTCTTCTTTTGCCTTCAGTCTTTCCCAGAAATCAGGATCGTTTCCACTGAATTGGCTCTACACATCAGGTGGCCAAAGTATTGGAGCTTCAGCTTTAGCATCAGTCCTTCCAATGAATGTTCAGGGTTGATTTTCTTTAGGTTTGACTGGCTTGATCTCCTTGCAGTCCAAGGGACTTTCAAGAGTCTTCTCCAGCACAACAATTCAAAAGCATCAGTTCGGGTTCAAGTCATTAATTGCTGCTACTGCTAAGTCATTTCAGTCATGTCCAACTCTGTGCAACCCCATAGATGGCAGCCCACCAGGCTCCCCCGTCCCTGGGATTCTCCAGGCAAGAACACTGGAGTGGATTGCCGTTTCCTTCTCCAATGCATGAAAATGAAAAGTGAAAGTGAATTCTCTCAGTCATGCCCGACTCTTAGCAACCCCATGGACTGCAGCCTAATGGGCTCCTCCGTCCATGGGATTTTCCAGGAGAGAGTACTGGAGTGGGTTGCCATTGTCTTCTTCTTAATTGTTATGTGGTTACTTTTTGCTAATTTCAAGCTGCTGGCTCACAATATACTTGAAAAGGAGAAGTCAAGAATCTGTATGTGAGTAGTTAGCATTTGCCCTTTCTAAAAAGCCATGGAAAGCAATTTTTAATTAGTCATTCCAATCTGAGCAGTTTCAGGTAAGATTTTCTATGTTCTTCATCTTTTCGCCCCACCTGCAAAGTGATAAAAACCTTTAATTCTGGATAACATTTTCAGATGGTCTTAATAAGTCAGCAGTTTCTAGCACTCCCAAGCTCTGTTCTGACCTGTCTCCTTCCTTTCTACAATCTGTCAATATTTTTTTTTTAATTGTGGTAAAAAAAACTATATAACCTATCATTTACCATTTTAACCATTTCTAAGTTTACAGTTCAGGAGTGTTAAGTATATTCACATTGTTGTGCAACTATCCCTACCATTAATCTCCATAACTCTTTTTTATACTGTAAAATGGACACTATACTTATTAAACCATAACTCCCCATTCTCCCCTCCCACCAGCCCCTGACAACCATTATTCTGCTTTCTGTGTCTTTGAATTGGACTACCCTAAGAATCTTGTATAAGTGGAATTAAACAGCATTTGTCTTTTTGTGACTGGCTTGTTTAGCATCATGTCCTCAAGATTCATTTATATTATAACATGCATCAGAATTTCATTCCTTTTTAAGGATGACAGATATACCATTGTATGTATATATAACCTTTTGTCTATCCATTTATCCAAGTGTTAGACAATTGGGTTGCTCCAACCTCTTTGCTATTGCGATCCGTGATACTCTGGACATGGATGTGAAAATATCTCTTTGAGATCCTGCTTTCAGTTCTTTCAGATATAGAGGTTAAATTGCTGGTTTATAGGTACTTCTATTTAAAAAAATTTTTAGGAACCTCCATACTGTTTTCCATAGCAGTTATGCACTTTTGTACTCCCACCAACAATACAATTAAACCAAAGAAATCCTCCCACTGTTGTGAAAGTTCTAGGGCCCACAACAGATTTCCCAACCAGGGGATCCAGCAAAAAACTGAGAACTCCCAAGGAATTTGACTTTGAAAACCAGAGGGATTTGATTACAGAGCTTCCACGGGACTGGGGAAATAGACTCTCAGAGAGCACAAACAAAACCTTGTATGCAGTAGGACACAGGAGAAAGGAGCAGTGACCCACAAGAGACTGAGCCAGATTTGCCTGTGAGTGCCCAGGAGGCTCCAGTGGAGGCCAGGGTTGACAGTGGCCTGCTGTGGGGTCAGGAGCACTGGAGACAATACTCCTGGCATAAATCCTTTTAAAGAAGGTCGCCATTTCCACCATTACCCATACCATAGTTGGGCCTCAGTCCAAACTACAGGGACAGTACACAGCCCCATCCATCAAAACAATATTGAATTAAAGATTTACTGATCATGGCCCCGCCCATCAGAGTAAGACTCAGATTCCCTAACAGCCAGTCCCTCCCATCAGGAGGCTTCCACAACCTCTTCTCCTTATCCATCAGAGGGCAGACAGAATGGAAACCACAATTACAGAGAACTAACCAAACTGATCACTTGGATCACAGCCTCGTCAAACTCAATGAAACTATGAACCATGCAGTGTAGAGGCAAACAAGATGGGTGGGTTATGGTGGAAAGTTCTGACAAAACATGGTCCACTGGAGAAGGGAATGGCAAGCCACTTCACTATTCTTGCTTTGAGAATGCCATCAGCTAAGTTCAGTCACTGAGTCATGTCCTTTGTGACCCCATGGATGGCAGCACACCAGGCTTCCCTGTCCATCACCAACTCTCAAAGCCTACTCAAACTCATGTCCATCGCATTGGTGATGCCATCCAACCATCTTCTGTCATCCCTTTCACCTCCCACCTTCAATCATTCCCAACATCAGGGTCTTTTCCAATGAGTCAATTCTTCGCATCAGGTGGCCAAAGTATTGGAGTTTCAGCTTCAGCATCAGTCCTTCCAATGAACATTCAGGACTGATTTCATTTAGGATTCACTGGTTGGATCTCCTTGCAGTCCAAGGGACTCTCAAGACTCTTCTCCAACACCACAATTCAAAAGCATGAATTCTTCAGCACTCAGCTTTCTTTATAGTCCAGCTCTCACATACATACATGACTACTGGAAAAACCATAGCTTCGACTAGACAGACCTCTGTTGGTAAAGTAATGTCTATGCTTTTTAATATGCTGTCAAATTTGATCATAACTTTTCTTCCAAGGAACAAGCATCTTTTAACTTCATGGCTGCAATCACCATCAGCAGTGATTTTGGAGCCCCTAAAAATAAAGTCTCTCACTCTTTCCATTGAGAATGCCATGAACAGTATGAAAAGCCAAAAAGATATTACACTGAAAGATGAACTCCCCAGGTTGGTAGGTGCCCAGTATGCTACTGGAGAAGAGTGGAAAAATAGCTTCAGAAAGAATGAAGAGGCTGAGCCAAAGCAAAAACAATCCCCAGCTGGGATTGTGACTAGTGATGGAAGTGAAGTCGGATGCTCTAAGAACAATACTGCTTAGGAACCTGGAATGTTAGGCCCATGAATCAAGATAAATTGGAAGTGGCCAGACAGGAGATGGCAAGAGTGAACATTGACATTTGAGGAATCAGTGGGCTAAAATAGCCAGGAAAGGTTGAATTTTATACAGATGATCACTGTATATACTGCTGTCGGCAAGAATCCCTTAGGAGAAATGGAGTAGCCCTCATAGTCAACAGAAGAGTCATAAATGCAGTACTTGAGTGCGATCCCAAAAACCACAGAATGATCTCTGTTCACTTCCAAGGCAAACCATCAATAGCCCAGTAATCCAAGTCTATGCCTTGACCAGTAATGCTGAAGAAGCTGAAGTTCAATGGTTCTGTGAAGACCTTTTGAACTAACACCAAAAAGAGATGTCCTTTCCATCATAAGGGACTGGAATGCAAACGTAGGAAGTCAAGAGATAACATGAAGTAACAGGCAAGTTTGACCTTGGAATACAAAATGAAGCAGGGCAAAGGCTAACAGAGTTTTGCCAAGAGAACACACTGGTCATAGCAGACACTCTCTTCCAGCAACACAAGACACATGGACATCAACAGATGGTCAATACAGAAATAAGATTGGGTATATTCTTTGCATCTGAAGATGGAGAAGCTCTACACAGTCAGCAAAAACAAGACTGGGAGGTGACTGTGGCTCAGATCATAAACTCCTTATTGCAAAATTCAGACTAAAATTGAAGAAAGTATGACCTAAATCAAACAGCTTGTGAATATACCATTAAAGTGACAAATAGATTCAAGGGATTATCTGATAGATAGAGTACCTGAAGAACTATGGACGAAGGTTCGTAACATTGTACAGGAGGTGGTGACTAAAACCATCCCCAGGAAGAATTGCAAAAAGGCAAAATGGTTGTCTGAGGAGGCCTTACAAATAGCTGAGAAAAGAAGAGAAGTGAAAGGCAAATTAGAAAAGGAAAGATATATCCATCTGAATGCAGAGTTCCAAAGAATAGCAAGAAGAGAGAAGCAAGTCTTCCTAAGTCATCAATGCAAATAAATAGAAGAAAACAATAGAAGGGGAAAGACTAGAGATCTCTTCAAGAAAACTAGAGACACCAAGGGAACATTTCATGCAAAGATGGGCACAATACAGGGCAGAAATGGTTATGGACCTAACAGAAGCAGAAGATATTAAGAAGAGGTGGCAAGAATACACAGAAGAACTGTACAAAAAAGATCTTCATGACCCAGATAACCACGATGGTGTGCTCACTCACCTACAGCCAAACATCCTGGATATCAAAGTCAAGTGGGCCTTAGGAAGCATCACTACAAACAAACCTAGTGAAGGTGATGGAATTCCAGTGAGCTATTTCAAATCCTGTGATGCTGTGAAAGTGCTGCAGCAAATTTGGAAAACTCAGCAGTGGCCACAGGACTGGAAAAGGTCAGTTTTCATTCCAATCTCAAAGAAAGACAATGCCAGAGAATGCTCAAACTACTGCACAATTGCACTCATCTCACATACTAGCAAAGTAATGCTCAAAATTCTCCAAGCCAGGCTTCAACAATACATGAACCATGAACTTGGAGATGTTCAAGCTGGATTTAGAAAAGGCAGAGGAACCAGAGATCAAATTGCCAACATCTGTTGCATCATAGAAAAAGCAAGAGATTTCCAGAAAAACATCTATTTCTTCGTCATTGACTATGCCAAATCCTTTGACTATGTGGATCACCACAAACTGTGGAAAATTCTTAAAGAGATAGGAATTCCAGACCACCTTACCTGCCTCCTGAGAAATCTGTATGCATGTCAAGAAGCAACAGTTAGAACTGGACATGAAACAATGGACTGGTTCCAAATTGGGAAAGGAGTACATCAAGGCTGTATATTGTCGCTGTCTTATTTAACTTATATGCAGAGTACATCATGAGAAGTGCCAGGTGGGATCAAGCACAAGCTGGAATCAAGATTGCCAGAGGAAATGTCAATAACCTCAGATATGGAGACGACACCACCTTTATGGCAGATAGCGAAGAGAAACTAAAGAGCCTCTTGATGAAAGTGAAAGAGGTGAGAGAAAAAGCTGGCTTAAAACTCAACACTCAGAAAACTAAGATCATGGCATCTGGTCCCATCACTTCATGGCAAATAAAAGATGGAGAAAAAATGGAAACAGTGAGAGACTGTTTCCTTGGGCTCCAAAATTACTGCAGATGGTAACTGCACCCATGAAATTAAAAGATGCTTGCTCCTTGGAAGAAAAGCTATGACAAAACTAGACATTGTATTAAAAAGCAGAGACATTACCTTATTGAAAAAGGTCCATCTAGTCAAAGCTATGGTTTTTCCAGTAGTGATGTACGGATGTGAGAGTTGGCTCATAAAGAAAGCTGAGCACTGAAGAACTGATGCTTTTGAACTGTGGTGTTGGAGAATACCCTTGAGAGTCCCTGGGAGAGCAAGGAGATCAAGGCAGTCATTCCTAAAGGAAATCAGTGCTGAATATTCATTGGAAGGACTGATGCTGAAGCTGAAACTCCAATACTTTGGCTGCCTGATGCAAAGAACTGACTCACTGGAAATAACTGATGCTGGGTAAGATTGAAGGCAGGAGGAAAAGGGGACAACAGAGGATGGTATGGTTGAATGACATCACCAACTCAGTGGGCATGAATTTGAGCAAGTTCCAGGAGTTGGTGATGGACAGGGAGGCCTGACATGCTGCAGTCCATGCGGTCACAAAGAGTTAGACACGACTGAGCTACTGAACTGAACCAACAGTACATAAGGGGTACAGTTTTTCTGCATCCTCACCAACACTGGTTATATTCTGTATTTTTTATAGTAGCTATTCTAATAGGTAGGACATAAGGACTAATTATAGTTTTAATTTGTATTTCTCTAATGATTGGTTATGTTGAGCATTTTTTCCTGCTTATTGGCTATTTGTACCTCACCTTTGGAGAAATGTCTATTCAAGCTCTTATCTCATTTTTTAAAATATGGTCTTTTTCATGAATTTTCAGATCTTTCTTACACATCATCCATAGTACTCTTCTCTGTATCTTTCCAATTTTAATACTTCTCCTGCCAAAGCACAAACTGAGTTGTTGATTCTTATGAGAATTTTCAGTGTTTCTCTAACATATTTCCTCTTTTCAAACAAACCACCATCCTCCAACTATGCACCCAATCCCAACTTTTTCTCCATAAAATTTTGAAGGAAACTTCTATGTTCTTAAAACATTTATTGTTCATGTTCAAGTCATGAGTTCTTCATTTCTTTTTCCCAGGATTTTTTGTTTCGTGTTGTATTTGTTCATGTCACTGAGTTTGGGGAGAGGAAAATTTTAAGGTCTGACTTAACTCTGCCACCTTAAATAGCCTGATCAGGGTGGAGATGAGTAGGGAGCAATATTTTAGCCTCACATCTAAACGAGACATAAGTCTTTTCTTTTTTTTTTCCATTTTAATCAGAACTTCTTAGTTTTTTCAGTATTGTTGTACAAATCATTTATGTTCACACTAAAGCCAACATTAATTATTAACATGAAAGAATTCTAAGCAATCTTAATCAATATTGCTTCCTTCTGTGAAACACAGTGGGAATGAAAGAATGCAATTTATCATTGATCAGAAATCTCACAAACATTTAGTCAGAATCCTGTGTTTTCTATTTTCTCAGAGTTTAGTTGACTCCACACTGGCCTGTATGGTTTTAGGACAAATCAAATCCTTTCCATCCCAAGAACTTTGTCCATCTAGTTCCTTGTCAGCATTTCATTGTTTCCACTGCAGTCTTCAGTTAATGTCAGTCTTCCCTGAGGGGCCTTCTTGATACCTAACCTGATAGTGCTGCCTCCCAGCAGTCTCTTTCTGCCTGCACCCACTTTATTTTCTTCACAACACCAATCACTTTCTGAACTTATCTTATAAGTTTTTAACATGTGTGCTTTTTTTAGGGGTGTCCCAGGTATCACAGTGGTAAAGAAACCACCTACCAGCACAGGAGATGCAGGAGACATGGGTTCATTCCCTTAGTTGGAAAGATCCCTGCAGGAGGCAATGGCAGCCCATTCCAATATTCTTGCCTGGAGAATCCCATGGATGGGGGAGCCCAGTGGTTATTGTTCATGGGGTCCCAAAGAGTCCAATATGACTGAGCGACTGACTGGGCTCACACACAAGCTTGTTTATTGTCAACCCACCACCACCATCCATTCAAATATTTGTCCCTCAACTGACATGCCCTGTTTCTCACCTCTACACCCTCAGTTACTGAAACAGTGCCTGATTAATAGCATATGGTGAATAAATATATAATGAATGAATACATGTTGACAGTGTCAGCCAGCAAACTTTTTTTCCTGTAAAAAGTCAAATACAGAGTCAGGCCATATGGACTCTGTTGCAACTGCTCAACTCTGATAGTATTAATAGAAAAGCACTCATAAACAATATGCAAACAAATAATCACAGTTGAGTTACAGTACTATTTTATTTCTGGAAACAGAGCATGAGTTGGATTTGGCCTCTGGATCAAAGTGTGCTGACTGACTACTGGAGTAGGTCATTTGCTGTCAACTCTGGTGTCAGGGTGCACTTAGATATTGATTCAGATGCTAGTGTTTGCTAGAAGAATTATTAGTAATCATAACATGCCAAAGATAAAATTGGATTTACTTTAAAAATACAGACAATCATTAAGATAAACATTCAGAAGAATATTGGTATTAAAGATAGCATGTTGGTGGAAAGGAAATGTATAAATCACCCTTAGTGTCCATCAGTGGTCTTCACACTTGAGTGTACATCAGAATCACCAGTGATTGCTGCACTGCCCTTGCAGAATTACTGAAATCATCAGTCTGAAGTGGTGCCTGAGAATCTGTGTTTCTATCCAGTGCTAGGTAGTGCTGATGTTGGCAGGGTGTTAAGATGTGACTGAGATGATGTAGGTGAGACATGAAGGCCTGCATGATGGTAGGGGTTGGGGAAATCACAAGAGTAGAATAATCCCTTAAGCCTTTAGTAGAAATTAAGGATCAGTTGGGTGGGGATTTCCCTGGCAGTCCAGTGATTCAGATTTTGCCTCCATTGCAGGGGGTGCAGGTTCAGTCCCTGGTGAGGGAGCTAGGATCCCACATGCCTCATGGTCTAAAACCCAAAACAGAAAATATACTGTAACAAATTCAATGAAGACTTACAGTCTACATTAAAAAAACAAAGAGACAAACAAAAACAACCAAAAAATCAATTTGGTATAAGGGTAAAGAAAAAAAAAATAGGAACCATATGACTAAAACATTGTTAGATGGGAAAACAAGGTAAATGATCAATCCATTATTTGAAATAAGTAGTAGTAGGTTTGAAGGAAATGAAATGAGTAGTGGGTTTGAAGAAAAGATCTTAAGTTTCAGTTTTAATATGCTGTTTTTGTCATACCTACATTCATTTAAGTGGAATTGTCTAGGAGATTTTTGGAAATACGAGTGAAGCTTGGGAATGAAGTCGGGGACCAAGACATATACTTTTGGTAGCAGTCAGCAAATGAATGGTTACCGAACCCACAGAAAAATATGAGATAGTCCTTAGAGGATGAGTAGAACAAGAAGAAAGAAAATCTCAGGAATTCTAAACTCTGCCAAGCTAACTATTAATCCATTTTCTGCTTTAACAGAAGTACTAGACTAGTAGTCATATAACTGTACTTGAGTAAGCATGGCATTTCACAATACATTTCCTGATATTATAAATTACGTAAAATGAACCACTCACTTTGACAATGTATGACATTAATACCTAGTTTCAGGAAGATAGATAAGGGATATTGACCCAAGAGCAGAGCAAGTAGAGGATGACTAATGGTATACCAGGAGTCTCTTCTTTCAGTGAATCCCGCTGATAGATCTTCCAGAATGGATAAATTGATGCTTTTTACAAAAAACTGGAATAAATGTGTCGAATGAAAGAATATTCATAAAGAGATGAAGTGGAAGGTTAAATTGTACCTTACCAGGAGTATTTTTCAAAAAACAAGTAATTCTGTGTCTTCATTTTTGAAAAATAATGATAAAGAAGATAAAAAAGGAGGAAGAGTAAAACAAAGAACAGATGCCTGTAACGTATATCAATACTGAGATGGGAAGCATAAATTTGAGTGTTTATGTTATCTCATTAAATATAAATGGACCAAACCTCCCAATTAAAAGGCAGAGAACTTCAGACTACATTAAAAACAAATAAAGACTGATCCCTATGTTGTCTATGTGGTAAGTTAAAAACAAAATATAGAAAAAGATATGGCATGCACCCTATAAGAACAAGAGACATATTAGACAAAGAGGGCTTTAGAACAAGAGTTGTTATCCAAAAATAAAATGAGTTATTCTATAGTGATAAAAGAGAATGGTATGGGGAGGGAGGAGAGAGGGGGGTTCAGGGTGGGGAACATGTGTATACCTGTGGCAGATTCATGTTGATGTATGGCAAAACCAATAAAATATTGTAAAGTAATTAGCTTCCAATTAAAATAAATAAATTTATATTAAAAATAAATAAAAGAGAAGAAAAATATATTAATATTAAATGTTAACCTACCTGAAAGAGAGCCTGACTATACACATGGCAAAAACTATCAGCCTCACAAGGAGAAACTGAAAAATCCATGCACCAGAGATCTTTGTGGGAAGATGGATTTCAGAGCACTGAAAGAAGCTAAAAACTGGATCCAACAGCTGCTTGAACCATGCTGCCACGTTGAAGAGCTGTAGCTGATGTGTTGCTTATAGGAACCATAAGGCAACCACCAAGTTAACCTCTATTTCTTCTGCCCAGTGCCCTTACTAGCACATAACAGCAAGAAACCACCTTAAAAGGAAAAATCTAATTGTTGATTCCTAGCCCCAGCATCAGAGATGGCGCTAGGGGATGGATGGATTTTGTTTTAGGCAATAATAGTTTAATAAGTGGCACAGTGCTTTCTGATCTATTATGGATCTACTATGGATATCCTTGTATCCTGCCTCAGTTCTGGTAACTGAGAACTAATAATAGTGCCCTATTATGCAAGGCATTGTGATTGAAAACTCGAGTGTTTTCTTATATGAAATTCCATGAGTCCAGATTTCTGATTGGTAAGGTTGATTAGGACTGTGGTTACGCTAGAAAGAGGCTCTTGCTTGCATTTGCCAGTGTGTATCTTGTCAGAGCCATTGGGGTGGATTTCATATTGAGAGTCCTGATTCTGCTGGACAATTTTCCCCAGAGATAACAATTGACTTGGAAAACTGAAAACAGGCAATTATTCATCATCTCATTTGAGGTCGCATTTTCTGTGGCCTGAATTTTGACTTGAATTCTGCTCCTCTTAGAAGCTAGTTTTGCCCAGATGTCCAAGTTCTGCTTCACTCCTGAACAGTGTAGTTGCTGGGGGAAGTTCCATATCCAAGATAATCATATTTTCCAAGTATTGACAGAGTAGATAAATACTGCTTAAGAGGTGTTCCATTTATTTATTGTTGTTAAGGGCATGGCAACCCACTCTAGTAATCTTGCCTGGAGAATCCCATGGCTAGAGGAGCCTTGTGTCCATGAGGATGCAAAGAGTCAGACATAACTGAGCCAGTTAGTATGCACAGAGGTGATTCTTCTTCTGCTCTTTGTGGTATCCACTGGAGTCACTCAGTGCTGTTTAACTGACAGTTGGGTTTGTCTAGAGCATCCAAGATGGCTTCATTTATATGGCTGTTTTCTTCAAGGCTGATCTCACATGAAATTTCCTCTCTATGATGGAGTAATAGAGATTATTCCCATTATGTGGAGAAATAATGGGACATCTTACATGGTGCTCAGGTCCCCAAGAGATCATTAGAAAAACTATCTGTGGTATTAGAGGCCAGACTCAGAAATAGCATAGAGTCACTTTGGCCAAAATCAGTGCAAAAGAAAGATTTTTTCCTATGCCTTGCATACGAGATGCTTTTGTAAAGTAGGCACCTTGCCACATACCTAGGCATGCAGGCAGAATTAATCAGAGCAGCATTATGTTGGTGAAAAGACTAATGAGGCATTCTTGAGCAAGTCAGCATTTTCGGAAGCAGAACCAAGACGTGGAAGCATGAAGTTCTGCTGTTCTGATAATTTTATTTCAAACAATAGAAAAAATAAGAATCATCACCCATGTGCTCAGACAATTTCTCAAACTATAGTTTAAAGTTATATCTTAATTTGGAGATTGCAAAGCTGAGCACAGCCATACATGAAACTCCACATGGGTGGACTCAGGGGAAAGGCTAGTCAGTCATATGTGTAAATTTTGTGACTTTCCCTCAACAATGCAGAGAATCTGTCATTAAAATAATATCTCATAATTAGATTATGAGTATACTATTTTTTTTTTACCAGACCACCTGACCTGCCTTTTGAGAAATCTGTATGCAGGTCAGGAAGCAATAGTTAGTACTGGACATGGAACAACTGACTGGTTCCAAATAGGAAAAAGAGTACATCAAGGCTGTATATTGTCACCCTGCTTATTTAACTTATATGCAAAGTACATAATGAGAAATGCTGGGCTGGATGAAGCACTAGCTGGAATCAAGATTGCCAATGGCAATATCAATAACCTCAGATACGCAGATGATACCACCCTTATGGCAGAAAGCAAAGAAGAACTAAAGAGCCTCTTGATGAAAGTGAAAAAGTTGGCTTAAAACTCAACATTCAGAAAACTAAGATCATGGCATCTAGTCCAATCACTTCATGGCAAATAGATGTGGAAACAATGAGAGATTTTATTCTGGGGGGCTCCAAAATCACTACAGTCATGGTGACTGTAGCCATGAAATTAAAAGACGCTCACTCCTGGGAAGGAAAGTTATGACCAACCTAGACAGCATACTAAAAAGCAGAGACATTACTTTGCCAACAGAGGTCTGTCTAGTCAAGGCTCTGGTTTTTCCAGTGGTCATGTATGGATGTGAGAGTTGGACTATAAAGAAAGCTGAGAGTTGAAGAATTGATGCTTTTGAACTGTGGTGTTGGAGAAGACTCTTGAGATTCCCTTGGACTGCAAGGAGATCCAACCAGTCCCTCCTAAAGGAGATCAGTCTTGAGTGTTCATTGGAAGGACTGATGCTGAAGCTGAAACTCCAATGCTTTGGCCACCTGATGGGAATTGCTGACTCGTTGGAAAAGACCCTGATGCTGGGAAAGATTGAGGGCAGGAGGAGAAGGGGACAACTGAGGATGACATGGTTGCATGTCATCACCGACTCAATGGACATGAGTTTGGGTAGACTCTGGGAGTTGGTGATGGAGAGGGAATCCTGGTGTGCTGCAGTCCATGGGGTCACAAAGAGTCAGACAAGAGTGAGCAACTGAACTGAACTGAACCTAATCGAGGCTGCAAAATCTCAAGTCTTTTGCCTTCTATCTAGAGTGTATCCCTTTGCTTTGTGACGCCCTTGACTTGTTCCTTGTCTCAACTCACTAAACCTTCCTGATATAGCCCCAGCTTTCTTTTAAGAAGTGTATTATTATCATTATTATTACTTTGCTCTCGTAAGAGGTGGGGAAGTAGTCTTCATTATGTAAAATGTGATATACAAATTTGTGTGGAGTGCTTCTAAAAGTAGAATGTCTGCCAAGTCCTCTAGCAACTTTACCAGCGTATAATTAAGCACTCATTTAAACTATAGTTTATGTTTGTGTGAAGGGAGAGTGTAGAACTCAAAAATAGAAGTTGTTGTGGGGTTTTTTTCCTGTATTTTTAAATTATATGTTAGATTCTAGTTTTGACAACTATGGCTTTTAAAGTAACAAAACTGGATTTTCAATTCTAGTAACATGATGACTGAGATGACTGAAGAAAGCATCTTGATACAGGATACCTAAAGAGTCCTGGGTAGAATGTATGATCTATGTAAAATAAGACAACTTTCGGAGGTTAGAGATTAGGAGAAAAAACAATTTAGAATAGTACTGAGAATTGATTGCTGCATATTTTCTGGAGCATGTGATTATCTCTGATGGCCTAGTCCTGAATATTTAAGTCTATGCTTTTGTGGTAGAGAAGACATAAAGCCTTCATTCTAATTTTATAAAGGAATATCTCAACAGAATTTCAGCTTTTTGAAATCTGTTAAAACTTGCTTTGTGGCTCAGCATATTCTTAATTTTTATAACTGTTTTATGTGTGCTTGAAATATATGTATTCTACAGTTTCAAGATAGACTGATTTATATATCAGTTGTATTTATTCATGTTACTCAGATGTAACACAAGGGTTTTTTTTACATTTATTTGTTGTTACTGACAGATGTATATTAAAATTATTTACTATGGTCAAATGGACGTATACAAAGAAGTACAATGAAACTTTCAAGAGTGATAGATATGTTCTCCATTGTAATTGTAATGATGATCTCAATTTTGTAAATATATCTTAAAATTGATTAAATGGTATATTTTTAACATGCCAACTTTCTTTTATGTATACTGTATCAATAGAGGTCTTAGAATGAGCCGTTATTCTTTGCCATTTAACCAAGTACATGAGAAAAAGCACAGTAACATCTCAACAGAGGTCTTAGAATATGAGCCATTATTCTTTGCCATTTAGCCAAGTACATGAGAAAAAGCATAGTAACATCTCAGTAGATACAGTAGAAACTCATTTAGTGAATTTTAACATTTGTTCATGAAAGAAGGTATTATTAATGTATTAGAATTTGATAGAACATTTCTTAATCTAGTATAGGAAGTAGTGTACATCCACACTAACTATGGATATCATGATATTTAGCGGTGAAATATTAAAAAAAAACAAAACAAAACTTCCTCAGTGGAATGAGAACAAGTTAAGGTCACCTGCTCTTTCTCAGTACTTTAAAACATAGTACTTTTAAAACTGCTGCTGCTGCTGCTGCTAAGTCACTTCAGTCATGTCCGACTCTGTGAGACCCATGGATGGCAGCCCACCAGGATCCCCCACCCCTGGGATTCTCCAGGAAAGAACACTAGAGTGGGTTGCCATTTCCTTCTCCAATGCATGAAAGTGAAAAGTGGAAGGGAAGTCATTCAGTTGTGTCCGACTCTTAGCGACCCTATGGACAGCAGCCCACCAGCCTCCTCCATCCATTGGATTTTCCAGGCAAGAGTATTGGAGTGAGGTGCCATTGCCTTCTCCAGCTTTTAAACCTAGATTCAGGTAAATCTATGCACAAACTAATGGTTCAATATGTACTGATAGATAAACATATAATTGCCTAAATAAAGGATCAGACAAATGTATTTCTAAAAATATTTCCTGTCTCTGTCAAACTCTCTCAACTATGACTCTTGAAATGACCATGCATCCATTCCCTAAATCTCCATTATGTTCAGGGAATTGGGCATCCAGGCAGGCAGTAGCTATGCACCATACTTAGAATGTAAAAAGCTATCACTCGAGTAATTTTTTGTTCTAAGGCTCAGATAAAAAAGTCTGATTTAATAAGATGTATAGAAAGCTGAGGCTGAAACTCCAATATTTTGGCCACTTCATGCGAAGAGTTGACTCGTTGGAAAAGACCCTGATGCTGGGAGGGATTGGGGGCAGGAGGAGAAGGGGACGACAAGGATGAGATGGCTGGATGGCATCACTGATGTGATGCACATGAGTTTGTGTGAACTCCGGGAGTTGGTGATAGACAGGGAGGCCTGGAGTGCTGTGATACATGGGGTCACAAAGAGTCGGACAGGACTGAGCAACTGAACTGAACTGAACTGATAGAGGCCATAATTCAATAATTCAAGATGCTATTAGCAGATTTGTACAGATATCTTAGTACTATATGTCTGGGTATAGAACAGTTATGTTTAGCGGTCTTTATAGATTGACCCATTGAAGAGTTTTCTTAATGGCAGACAGAACATAATGTGCTGATATCTAAGATAAATAAGCAGCTATTGATCATTTTATTAAATTATACTAAATATAAATTTAATCACTGTCCTCAAGAATATCTGTAAGTACTTCCTTTAACAAATGTTTCTCTAGTTCTCCTTCACCTGCTCAAACAGTCGTGGACATTTTGCACTGCCTTCAGTAAGTGTTTCAGAAGGAAAGAAACTTTATAAGATTCTGCTCAAATGCAGTAATCATTACTTATTATTTTTCAATTTAATGTCAGTATAAATTAACTCATCTTTGTGCAAGTAGCGTTACAGCTAATAACGTTAAAAAGGATTAAGATTAGAAAGTAAGCTGTCAGTGACAAAGCTCATTAATGGCCTTTATCACCACAAGCTGATGAACTACATCTAGGATAATTGGCCTAATTACAATACATTTGTTTCTTTAGCCAGGTATTCTTTGCTTCACTCTACTAATTACTTATGGGTCTCAGTTTGGCCAATTAAATTTCTCTTCCCATTCTATCCATTTCTAAAACGGATAGCATATAGCTCAGATGTCCTATACTTCTGCTCATAATAATTAAGAACTGCTTTAAGGATACAAGAAATAGAAATGCAGAAAGAGGTATTTTTATCCTTGGGTTTAGGATAAAAAATGATATAGAGTGAATAATAATTGTTTGGGGTTTTTCACCTATTTCTTTTAAGTGGGGTTGCAAAAATTTATGTAAAATCTAACTATACCAGAGACCCCTGATGTATTTTATTTGATTCATTTCCATAAAACACTTTATTTTGTTTTCATGACAAGTAACAGAAACACCCAACTAAATATGGTTTAATGATTTAAAAATCATTTTAAATTTATTTTATATAAAAGGTAGTCAGGATCTCATTCTGCATGTCACTGCTGGTGAAGGCAGGTGCTATTTTGGAATTCTCCCTCTAACTTGCCAGAGTAGGGAGGCATGCCCCACCAAGGGCCTGGCTCACACCTGTGTGCCACAGCAGTGGGCTGGATGAGGGCCCCCCATCTCCACGCCACAACAGGTGGGCCCATGCATCCCATACAGGGGACTTCACTTCAGTGTCCATCTCTGGTGGCCAGAGAAGATTGCACTTTTGAGCCCCATGGGAATCCTCTTTTACAAAGCCACCCACTCCTTCAAGACTGGGAGGGATAGCTGATTTGCCTGCTACATAGAAACAAACAGGCAAAATGAAGAGACAGAGGAATATGCTCCAAATAAAAGAATAAGACAACCCCTCAGAAAAAGAACTTAATGAAATGGATATAATGAATCTACTTAATAATGGGTTTCACCAAACACTGGAGAAGAATGGATAAACCCAATGAGAACATCAACAAAAAAATTTAAAAATGTAAGGAAGTACCAAGCAGAAGTCACAGACCTAAAGAATATAATAAGTGAACTGAAAATATGCTAAAAAAGGTTCAACAACAGACTGTATGAAGTAGAACAGCAAGTTGAAAGACCAAACAATGGAACTCATCAGGACAGTGCAACAAATAGAAAAAAGAAAATTTAAAAAGTGAAGATACCTTAAAAGGACCTTGGGACAAAATCAAGTGGAACAACCTTTATATTATAGGAGCCCAGAAAGAGAAGAGAGAGAGAAAGGACCAGAAAAATTATTTGAAGAAATACTGGCTGAAAACTTCACTAATCTGAAGAAGGAAACAGACATTCAGGTTCAGGAAACCCAGACATTTGGAATTAAGATGAACCCAAGGAGAGTGACACCAAGACATAATATAATGAGAAAAAGTTCAAGATAATGAGAGAAACAGATTTTATAAGGCTACTATGGAAGGCATTTTGAAGGTGTAAGTAATGCAAAGTAAAGATATGAACAATTAGAATTAGCAAGTAAATGATACTAGATTTGTA